>NC_054556.1:24020355-24097855 GCF_017654505.1 Polyodon spathula | reverse complement strand
TATCATAGGCTATATTTTTTATTTTAAGGTAGCTGCTGTGTACAGACATGTGTCTTAAGATGCTATGCTGAAAATCATTCAGTTAAATAAATGTTTAATAACTTTGAATGAAAAGTGTGTGTTGCATATGGGCATGTTGCATATTGTCGGTGACCCCTACACAAGATCTGGGGAAAACGTCAGCACTGAAGTGTTTGTGCTCTATGGTGTTAGTCTGCACAGCTTCAATGAGTACTGTAATGGGTACAGCTTTTTTTACAGCTCCATTGAGCAAGGCACTAGGAGATGAAGTGACTTGTCCTGACTGTTAGAGAGTAAAGCTGAGGTGGGATTCAGAGAGTTGCCAGTATCGCCAGTCTCCCAGACCTCTAACCTTATACTAACACTGACACACTTCCTTCTATTTTTGAACTACACAAGGGATCAGAACTGTTCAGCATGTAGACTCGAAATGCATTTTTTTTAATGATATAACAAGCTGAATTCAGTACGTGCTGATATTACAAAGAATATGTTTATGCTTGATTGGTTCTTAGAATGTACTAGCAGGCATCTCAGGGGACGGGGGACAGAGAGATGGGACGGACGGACAACCAGGTTACATCTATTTCTGAAGCATAACAAGCAGTATCCTGCCTGGATAAATACAAAATTACTTTTGACTTTTCATTTTTGTTTTCTGCCCCCTCTGCTTCTGTAGCAGCACAGACGATTTTTCTAGGTCCCTGACATTGTGAGAGAGCCATACAAATGAAAACTTCTGACACATTTAAAAGGGAAGGTCTGGATTTGCAGCGTGAAGGCTGTGTTTCTATTGATTTATAATATTGTGAATGGGACACGCTTAGACTGGGGTTACTTTCATATATGATTTGTTGCGCTCTCTGTTGCTTGGATGAGATTCTCTGGTGCATGTACATGTAAGATTAGGAATGGTCAAGCTGTTTTAGGATGATGTTGTACTAATTTAATATAAGCGAACAGGAATGCAACCCTCAAGAGAGCATTCTAGTGGCCATTCCCTTTCAGTAAGATGCACACCTGGGAAAGCCTTTGAGATTGTATTATCTGTGTTGAAGCAACATGTGCCCTGTTCATTTCCAGAGGCCCTAGAACTAAACAAAACAAAATGTTTCCAATGGATTTCCCTCGGAAGGAAGAGTCAACAAGTTATCTTTACAATAAAATGTTATTTTGTAAAAATGTCGTTACAGCAACGTGGTCTCTTATGTTCACAAATTATCTCACCAAACATTTATGAATAATCAACCTTAAAATTCTACTTGCATTTTTTTTTACTACTGTAGGAATCTGATGAATCCTTTTTAAGAAGAAATGCATTCTAGATTATTTGCATATGCATATCAAACAAATTATTTTTGGCATCTATTTGGAATCCACTTTGAATACAAGCATGGAAGTAATATTGAATGAATGCCTAAGAATGTCTATAGAACTGTGTCAAACTCTTTACCCTACATGGAAACGTCTCCCAAACCAACCCTGGTTTATCTGCACTGAAAGCTCCAGAGAGCTCTCTGAAGACTTTGTAGTCACACCTTGGAGGTTCAACTCACAAGCTCCTGGTTCAAGGGTGTCCGTGATGAATGCCTGGCTGTTTGATGTGGTTACACTGCTCCTGCCTTCTCATTTAAATAATCCCTGATTTGAGATTTTCAAAAAGCTGGCAGGTGGGCCAATGAGATCTGCAAGCGAAGTGGCAAAAGAGCTGACATGAATATGGTAAACATGCCTTTGTTTTTGCTTGCATGGACAAATACACTAGGCTCTACACACAGATCCCAGGGTGTATTGATGTGTGGTATGGGGTTTGGAGTGAGGGGGAGGGGAGGGGGGGGGGTATTTTAGCCAATCTGTGACCTCCTATGTGCATTGTTTGCACTCACTTTTCTTCTCTAATCAGGAATGCATGGCTGAGCTCCACACTTTTCATTGGGTTGTCTAGGGAGAAACAGCATGTCTAATCCCCCCTTCCCTTCCTTTCCTCCTCCCAACTGCTTCTGACTTGGAACAATTTTCTCTTGACAAATGAGTATCTTTTCTGCTCTGCTGAAGCCTCGACGGGTCCCTGTGACATCCTCATGAGAGGAAAACTACAATCCATGATCCTGTAAGGAAGGAGGCACGTCGACTGTAAGTGACCCCAAACAGCTGGTACTTTTATTATTCAATTCTCCCCTTCACTCACCTCCTCCTGGTGCCCAGCTCTGCAAACTATCAAGCAGTCGCTCTGCACGTATAATGAATGACTTGGTGTTACAGCCGCTGGAGAGGTGCTTTACTGCAGAGATCAGCTCTAAAACAAGGAAAAAAGGAGGGGATTAGAATGAGCACAGCTTCATTCTTTTCTTATGGGTGGGGCATCCCTTGCCAGCCCATGAGTCATTCCCTTACCAGCCTATGAATCATTTCACAAGCATGTTGAAGAATACGATTTAAGAATAAAATCAAACCAAGTAGAAGAAAAAAAAAACATGCAAGGCTCATTTACAATTTGTAATCAAAAGCCCACTGTGCTTGCTCATGTCTCCCTTCTCTCTCTTTTCCTTTTTTTTTTTTATAATAGGAGCATGTGTGGCATACTGATCCCTGCCTTTGTGAGGCAGGATGGGATATGAATGACTTTCTGGCCTCTTTTAATTGCGTGGTTTGTTCTGCTGGTTCCCACTGGGCTGCGCTAGCTGAAATTATATTAGGTTAATTAATAAGGAAAGTTGTTTCGATAGCAAACTTCATGACAAATGGCATGCATTTTCATATTTTTTTAAGGGGTCTAGGGTTGAATTATAAATGCAGGTTGCATGAGGTTCCTAGACAAAGACTAAATAAAAAATGACACTAGTGTAATTGCTTACGTTGAAACAGTAAAAGTCTTCTTAAAACCCTTCAGTGCTCAGATTGCATATCTGCAACGTGAATGAAAAGCGAAAGCCTGCTGCTCCGTGCAGGCGTTAAACTCATCTATGAAAGTGCAGTGAACTCAAACGAAACTGCAATACAACAACGTCTGAAAATCATGTTGTGTTCACTAACAAGGATCCAGCTGTAGTTGTCTTAAAACCAGCTTTAAAGTGGCAGAGAGTTTAGCCAGAAAGATTCAGTTCCCTGGTATAAGATGAGACGAACAATTGTCACCCAGCTTTGAAATGTGTTTTATTTCTGTTTCGCTCAGACGAGTTTCTGTGGAAGGTCTTCACACCACAATGATGGAACGCTGCAGGAGTCCTCTGCCACAATGAATATGAACAAATACACCCCCCAGGGAGGAAGCAATGGAATTATTCAGGCACGCATACACAGTGCAGCTTGAACTGAAGCATTACAAAGCTCACTGGTGCAGATTAAATACTCAAGGTAAATTTACACCCTCTTCTCTTTGAGTCTGTGCTGTGCTTTGAGAGGATGTCAAAACCAAGCAAGTCAAAGTGCTGTCATATATGCTTATCAACTGTTTAATCTCTAATAAAAATGTTGTTTTTAAAGCTGCCGTGAGTGAATTTGCAATTCTTTCATAAATAAAAATAAAAAGATAACTGTTATCTAAAATAACTGAAACATTTTTTTTTTTCATAATGCATCCTGCATCTGATAAGTTATTGTTTTGCTTGCAGTTTTGCACACACACACACACACACACACACACACACACATAATGAAATGTTTATCATTTGATGTGCATTTTCATTTTCCAAAAGACATTTTCATGCTGCTGCTGCTGCTGCAGAACTGCATATTTCAAAATGCTAAATAATTGAAATGTTTTCAGTGCTTGGTAAGATGAGCTCTTGATGGAAGAGTGCACTGAACCTTTCAGTCTAGCAGAGCTGAAGCATGATCAGGTGATATACCTATATATATATATATATATATATATATATATATATATATATATATATATATATATATATATATATATATATACACTGTATATTTACAGTTCTGTGCCTTGTCTGCTTTTAAAAACCATTATGCCTCCTGTGTAATTATTTCAAATTAATTGAAAGAAGCTCTGGCTGTTTCAGATCAGTGAAAAGCTGAACAAGATATTTTCCCAAGGGGTAAAAATATGTTGAGAGCTACTATACCTCTGAGATTTAAAATTAATGATTTTAGAGCTCAACTAATATAGCATTATTATTTTACAACCTGTTCACACCAACCATAATGATCCTGGTTTTTATATATATATGTGTGTCTGTGTGTGTGTGTGTATGTACGTGTATATATATAGATACACCCACACACACAAGTACATATATACACTTGTATGTTCTACACAATATATAGTGCTTCTATAGCAGAATGTACTTTAATGGTTTTATATTTTTTATGAAACAGTTCAGTTTCCTTTTATCCTCGTGATCATCATATGCTTGCATTCTCAAACAGTAACGGCTTTCTATTATTTTCAAGTGATTCCGTGTGAAGAGTACAGATCTGCATTTGCTGTTCCCCACAATCAAAATCCCCTTTAAGTCCAAAATGCACAACTCAAAAACAACCTTATAACCAATTGCTCTGACTGTTCCTGGACTATTATTATTAGTATTTGAACCAGGGACCTCCTGGTGACAAACCCATTTCTTTAAGCACTGAACCACACAGCCTCCTATTAACAATTTCTACTCAGCAATGCAGTTTCTTTGAAAATAAATAAAAAGACGTTTGTGTTTTAGAGTAGGTAAGAGAACAGCTGCAAGGTAGAGAGATTTGAATCTTCAACTGTAAAATTGCTTTTTCAGAGAAATTTCACGGTTGATTAAGCTATGACCAGAAAATTATTGCCGACTAGGGAGGTTTTTCATTTTTTGTATTTATTTTTTTTAAGCTTTTTTTTTTTTTTTACCAAATTCTCCTTGAGTGCAGTCATTTAATGGAATCATAGGTGTAACAGAGGGTCTGTGAGTCTCTATTATAGATGTAGTGTTACAGGAATCACGTCAATTTATATGGGAAGCTGGAAATGTTCAGATCCTAACATCTGCAGTCATGAATCTCTTACTCAGGTCATTTCATCATAATATAACTCCCAGCATACTAATATAACACACAGCCCTGGTTAGAATTCAAAATCTAAGGCAGAGCAGTAGTAAATTATATTGCTGCAATAACAGATGTGCTTGTAGCCTGAAGTAGACTAATTTGGGAAGTAAATTATATATATATATATATATATATATATATATATATATATATATATATATATATATATATATATATATATATATATATGTATATGTAACCAGCTATGAACTAAGTTTGATTTAAAGTGTTTTCAATGTGTGAATTACATTGCACTAAAAGCATCAGTGCAATATTTTCCATCTCTTATTCTGCAGGTGCTCAATAGCTATAGTAAGGGGGGGTGGACAGAATTGTGGATTCTTTCTTAGATTCTCCAATTTTTAACACATTCAGTGTGTCTTTCCTGTGTCTGATTTCAGCTCCCTCCTGTATTCCCTAAACAATTCCCTACATAATGCGTTCAAGGCTGTTACTGTTGACTGCTGCCCAGAACATGGAATTTTAGGTTCAGTTTCTGTTTTTCAATTCCATACAGTACTGTTGCCTTGCAAACCCACTCTCAAGCTATGTTTAGAATAAGGTTGACAGCCACCTTTCCCATCAATATCCCTGGGCAGCAGCTAAACTCCTCTGCTGTCTTTCAAACATCCATTAACACCAGATATAAGCAGTCAGGTATTTTTAGAAAACTCAAAGTACATTCACTTTATTGCTTTATTATCTGCAGGAGACAAGGCTGTCTGTATACCTGATTACACAAGTAATCGTGGGGATGTGCAGAGCCTTTCAACGACCACCAGTAAAATGTAATTGTTTTACATTTTAGTTTTTTTTTTTTGGGGGGGGGGGGGGGGGGGGGTTGTAATTTTTATTTTTTTTTTTTTTTGTTTTGTTTTGTTTTTTTTTTTAATTATTATTATTACTTTTTAAAAATGTATTTTGGTAGATGGCAACCAGAGGCAATCCCTGAAAGCTTAAACATAGAAACTCATGTTGCATTTTACTTTTAAAACTGGCCTTTCATTTCAAGGTAAAATACTGTGTTAGCTCACTTGGTGGCTTTGTCTACCAAGTTAAACTACAAACACAAAGAAAGTGCATTAACAGTATTTGGCGATTGGTGGCACTATATGCTGTACAAAACTCATTAGGCTGTGAATGTAAACAGAAATGTTAAAGGTAAATACATGTATTGCTCATCTGCAAGTATTAAAAAAACTATTTTGGGGGCAAATAGAAGCTGACTTTAGTCCAGGTTTAACTGGGAAGCCTATATGAGACGCCACCTCTTTCAAGACTTCCCTTCAGTTCAAGCTAATACCCAGAAATGATCGCTTGTCCCCAATTGGTTGCAGCGTGTGACAAGATTCTACTGAACAAGACGCAGGCCAGGACTGGCTGAAACTCTAGCATGTATTTATGATATGTTACATAATTTCTGGGGGAAACTGTGCTGAATGTATTATAAATCATTAAGTCCCCAGATGAAGTGTCTGGTGTCACTCATAATGGCCAGGTACTTGTTACAATAGGTAAAAAATGTTTTTTTGCTCGGATGAGTTTGCTTGTCACAAGGTTTGGATGAGATCATCAAAAACATAAAATAATGCACAATATTCTCCACCTGCTACAAAGAAATACCTTTTTTCAATGCATGCATCCACTGAGAATAAATAACCAACTCTTAATGGATGGAGACATCTTTCTGTACCTGCTCTAAAACTGCTTAGCATGACTGATTCATCTCTTTCACAGACAGGGAAGAGTGGTACCCTGTTAATGTATGGGCTGACTGCCACAATTTCTCCAAATTTAATAGGGTTAATGTGCTGCTATCTAAAAATCAGTTGTGAAGAAGGTTTCTTCATATTATAATGATATCCCAGTGGTATTTCTCAGATCTTAAGGAATGGAAATTAGTATTTCAAGGAGTGAGGTACAGGGCTGTTTTTTTTTCTAATTCATGATGGTAGAGGTGTCTCCTCATGCTTGGTCCCTTGCCTCTTAAATGAATAAACACCTGGCTGCTCAGAAGTGCACTTTGAGCAAATCCATCACGCTGTGACTCTTGTCCTTCACCGCTCTACTGCTCTATACCTCTTAGGACTCATAAATTGACTTTCAAGGTTTTGAATCAACGTTTGTATTTGAAAGAAATCCCTGTGATTGAAATGGCATCGGGAAGCACAGTCACTATAGGAGTGGAAAGTGGGTGTGCATTTCCACACGACAACGTTGTGTCCCTCTATGGAAGGGGGAGCTAAATGTCTCTGTTCCAACCAAGTTCAAATATTTTTAATTGAACTCCTTATACCTTCACTGAAGTTCTAACATAGGTAAATATTTTATTGCACCTGTTTCGCATTACTGAATTCTTTCCATACCTACTGCTTCTTCCCTTTCAAACTGGTAAAAAAAAAAAAAAAGCTCTCCAGTTACAGAAAATGACTGTGTCATTCTTCATCTTCTGTGACATCTGTTTCAAGACCATGTGATTAGTGTCCACAGGTCACCTTGTCAATCATAGGGGTCACCAAGCCATGCTGTGGGAAATTGCCAAGCCATTACTCTTGCTCTGCCATTTCGGACCGGGTTGGGACTTGATATCAATTGCAATGACATTTCTCCTTCCAGTAGGAGATACTGTAGTGCATGCTTTGTGTTAAGTTTCCCAATATTGCAAAACCATTATAAGAAAATGGCTTCCTCTCCAGCTATTACAAAATCCACTTTACATGAAAAAATTAAACTATCAGACAATGTCAAAAGAAATAAAAAGTTGTGTATTTTTTATTTGAAAAAAAAAAAAGTGAGCATGCATCTTTAAATCAGGAAAGCCTGGTTTGATGGAAGTTTTTAACAGCTGCTAGATTTGTTATTGCCGCTGCATAATCATGCATCTTTTTTCTCTTTTTTGAAGACAGTTGAGTGACAGCCACTGTGCACTTTTTTTTTTTTTCTGTACCCTGCTGGAATAATCAGTCAGGAAAACTTGATGAGCAAAATGTGCAATCATGTAAATAAGGAAGACAGACAGCCAGAGAAGAAAAGGCCCTGCTTTGCATTCTGCCCCTTGCAGCAAACCCCCATGGTCCATTAACTAATTCTTGTTAAATGATACAAAAGCAGGAACAATATGCACTGATGGCAGGGGGTTTCTAAAGGAGTCAAATTCAATGTAAAACAAGCCTCTGCTACCACCCCTCCCTCCGGTTCCCAGGACACTTCTTGTCAGCGGAGCACCCAGAGGTTAAACATGGTGTTAGTGGGCACAGCATCCAGGTCAGACCAGCTTTAATTGCATTTTGTATTCAGTTCAAGATTCAAATCCCCCCCACTGGTTCTCACAGTGTGTGTGTGTGTGGATGTGTGTGGATGTGTTGTGATGAGCATTCTGACTGTACAGTGTACGATGATTGGTGTTGGTGGCATTCTTTATTTCAAAATCTCTTCTTTGCTCTTTCTGTGTTTGTGCGTGACTTTACTGGATAACTAGCTGATCCACGGCTGTGAAACTGGGTCCAAACCGTTGAAACTGAGAACAACAGACTTTTCAGTTATGGGAACGGCATTAAAGGCATCATGAAAGTCTTATTTGCAGCACATACAGCTTCAAATTAATCTGAAATCTTTCTTCTATGTCACTTTAGTTTAGGAGAAAAAAAATTTGACTACCACAGCAGTTCTGGTGTTTTGAGACAATTCCCCTTAGCAATACATCAATCTGTAGTCTTTTCAAATGCAAGACAGTGATCCTGATGGCGTGAGTGCTTTAAAACATGTACTTCGAGGAGAGTACAAGGGATAATTACAGACTGTTTTGCAATGGAAAATGCCGTTGTGTTCAGAATGAGTTTGAAGAGCTGAGATTAAAGATTAAAAATACATAGCATGTATATGAAAAGATGAAAGATTAATGAGGGAGAAGCCGGGATGGATGCTACCTCAGGCTCCTTCATGACTGTGACTAACAAACCCAGCCTGATGGAGGAATAATTAATAATGGAGTCTGTGGCTGAGAGTGTGACCAGTTTTTATCTCAGAGGCAGGTTGGAAGAAAATTGACAACACGGAGCGCGATTTGAATCAGTTTGATATAGCTACTGGTTTGACTCTCTCTCTCTCTCTCTCTAAACAATCAATTTGGATTCTAAATTGAACCCAGAAATAACAACAACAAACGATTGCAAAGACTACAAATAGAATACATTATGACTTCATATCTGGTGTAGGCAAAAGTCATGCAAGACTACAAATAAAATACATCATGAATTGCTATCTGGGGTAGTAAAGTGTTAATCTGCATTGTGTGACGACTGGATGCCACCAGACAGCGCTTGAAAGACAAGGGAATTGCTTAATGCATCTGATTTAAAAATGCAACCTTGAATCTGCAACTGTGAGAAAGCATGCAAAACAGGACTCGCCCACTGAAGCACAACTTCCACATTTCCTCCAGATAAAATATTAATTGGAAAAGTCCTTATAATTTATTTAACGTCAGTGCAGACGCTTCTTCTGACATGTGTCTTGCTGCGTTCACTCAGCCAGGCTTCTTTGGTCATTTGTGGCTTTTGAGCTCCTGAAAGAACAAGCTTCGTCCTCTTTTATATTGTTGAAACACTGTTGCTGTGCTTAGATGTGCTTTAAAAACAGCAGTAGCAGCTGCAACAACAACGTGCCGAACTCAGCAGAAACAACAAATCTAAAAGGACAGTCTTGAGTTTAGTACACAATTCAGTAAGCCTGGTTATGGGTGACCATGTCTTTGTCACCATATATATGGATGTAGCAGGACAGGGGGCCTGCAATCTAAAAATGTTTGTTTTATGGCAGGGACTGGGTTAAAAAGCCTCCCTGCCAAACTAATTGTTTAATTTAATTGTTTTATTAATTGTTTTGCTTAATTATTAATTATCACCTGCACCTGGCAATTGTAAATTAGAGCCCAGTGCAGGGTTTAAAAGGAGTGCAGCCAGTCTGTTCTGTTCAGAGTAGAAAGACATGGGTAGGCGTACTCTATGTGTGTGTATACACAAATATTATAATACAGATTTAGTGTAAAGCTACCATTAAATAATACTGTATGAACTACTATAAAATACAGTATAAGGCAATTTATGCAACAGGTAAAACCTATGACAAACTATTGTAAGTCAAACAGACTGTCCATATTTGCAGCAGATATTGGTTTTCCACGTCAGGATTGAAACAGGTTTACTCCTGTGCAAAAAGAGCTGACTCAAAATCTGATTTAATAAGCGAATAACCTTGATAAGCCCCGTCCAAAACGTTTATTTCATATCAAACTATGTTTCCTTATGTGCTTGAAATCAATATGATTTGATTTTGTAAAGCCAATACAGATTACATGGCAAAGTACAGCATTGTTGAGTGTCTTATGGTGAATTATATGAATGGCATTGATAAAGTATATTCAGCACCAATCTGTTTCAATCACTAGAAATGTCCGAACTGTGCTTTCGTTACTGTTACCACTCATCTCCAGTGTATGTATATGTGATACTAAATGATCACATCACAAAGCAAGGTGTTTTACAGCTTTTAAATTGATGTAATCAATTAACCTAAAGTGTGTGTGTGTGTGTGTGTGTGTGTGTGTGTGCGCGTGTGTCTTTGTGAGACTGTCCCTTTGGCTCTCTCTACAGTTGGATGAGAGCTTTCCTACAGTACATTACTCTGTCAATAATGCTTCATTGCTATCAGATCTGGCACTGCTCTTAAAGGGAACCTGAGTATGGGTATACAATACTGTATTAGAGTTATCTTATCGAATGTTTAGATTTGCTTCGTATCATTCTGTGTTTTAGTCCACACATCCCTGTGATGTGAAAATGATATAATGTGAATCTAAACAACAAGAACAATACATTTGATAAGATAACTGTGATAATATCCATACCAAGGCTGTGTGTGAACCGATGATAGTTCCAGTATCACATACTGTGCTGTAGATATGATTTACCTTGTAGGAATCGTTTGCTGTGGTTACAGTGTGAATTACCCTGCTGACTCATTTCAATAGAAAGCGCAGGGACTGTACAGTACGTGTTAGGGCTGTGAGGAAAGTGGTGCTCACTCTACAGCACAGGAAATAATAAAAAAAAAAAAATTCAGAATTCTGAGAAAATATCACTTGTTTTAAAAACAAACAGGGTGTGTCTGTGTGGTTTTAGTCTGTCAGAGAGAGAGAGAGAGAGAGAGAGAGAGAGAGAGAGAGAGGTAGTTTCCAAGAAGAGATGATAAAACAAAAAATAGATATTTTTAACTGATAAGACAAACCCCACAGAGCACAAACGTGCATTTTATTTTATTCCTGTATATTTTTTTTCAGCATTGGTAACAGTTTGCCAAAATGCCAGTGTGCAAATACACGTCCAAGGTACAGTAAACTGGCCAACAAATAAGGAGACATTAAAAAATTCAAGCAACAGCTTCGATACTTCAGATGTATATTAAAATACAAATATTTAAAAACCCTTTCAGTAATATCAGAGCATGCTGTATAATTATTGTTTAACATTATTTAATTTTTGGTGCCTGTTTCACTAGCCTAAGATAGGGTCCTCAGATAAAAACAATCAACTACAGTGTGAAAAAAATGAACATGACATAGCAGTTTTACAGTGCAAGAAAGTCAGGACTGATTTTGTTTCAAATGTGTACTAAGCAGGTTTTAAAGAAGCATTTGATGAAAAATGTTTGCACCTTTGTCTGTTGGTTTCTGATGCACTTGTCCTGTATCTTCAGGATAGTGAAACAAATGTAATTATTTATCAGGGTTTCACTTTAAAGACCAGGGTTCAGAGAGGGATCTCACATGCTAAGTGACTGTAGCATCCTAAAGCTTTCCACCCTCTGGACTGCAAATGTAAGACTGACAATCTCTGCTTGTGAAGTGTACTTTAAATTATGAATAGGAAACCTTCAAATAAACAGATTCTGATACCTACAATAAAACCCAGCGGGCTGACGTTACTCACAGATGAGACGAAAAGTGGAATAATCCATGAATATTTACGGTTTCTCTGGATTGAGTTGTATATACACAGCTATTAATTTGGATTTGACCTAAATTAGTCTGCTAAATCCATAGCGCTTTAAAAGGGTTCTTCAATAGCACTTAAAATCACATAAGCACGAAACATATAGTCACAAAGGAGAATATTTGTTGGCCTAGCAGGGTACTGTAGAATATTCGGAAGAGTTTTAAATACTTTAGAAAAAAAAAAAAAGGATTTGAGTATACACATTTTTCGCTGAGGGGGGAAAAAAACCCCAAACTGTTTATTTTTATTTTTGTTATACTTTTGTGACCAACTGCTTCCAGTTATTGATGAACCACATCTAAGAGTGCAGAATGTGGGCAGTACTCTTTTTAATTGGAATGGAAAATGTCTATCTGATAACAAGTTGTAAGCCGATTTCAGACTTGGTTAAAGTGTCCCAACTGAAATATGCAGCTTTTGTACTTGAACTTCGACAGGGGGTGTGTGAACTGGGGGAGCTCTGTGGCTCCAGACCCTTGGATGCCTTGTTAACTGCTAACAGGAAGGCAGCTGCTTTTGTGATGCCTTTATCAGTGCTGAAGAGCAGGAGAATAGGAGGTTACCCCAGCGGATTACAAAGGTGAACATAACATCTCTACCCGAGCGGGAGCTTAAACTGTGAGTGGGAAATCGCTTCAATCTCAGCTGAACAGACACAAAAAAACAAGAATGTGCTGCAATATACATGAAAGAGTCATAAAGAGAGTCAACTCTGGAATCCAAAAAGCATTATGGCTGACTTACTGAATATGCTGATAATACATACAAAAAATAACTAATGTAAATACACAACAGTATTTGGATGCTGTCGTGTTTTTGTATATAACTATAAATGTGCTTTTCATACAATTCTTTGTTACACGTTCATAGGATGTCTATATATGATAGTATATTATATTGTATAAAAACTCAGAAGAAACATAATCCTGAAAACTAGATCTTTTGAGGTTGTATGACCAATTGCATCTGGTAAGTTAAGTTTCATACTTAAAAAAAAAAAAAAAAAAAAAAAGCCAAGTCACTTTATGAGACACAAATGTTAACCACTTTTAACACTGAAGCACTGCCGGGTCAGGAGAACCAAGGATTAAATTCAACTAATTCCTTTTTTCCTGCAGTGCTCTGCTGGAGAACTTGCTTAACAAAACCCGGACAAAATCCCTGTACAGAATTCCAGCACGGACAAATAGCTCAGAGAAAGAGGGTTGGAGGTAATGTAAAACAGGCTTGACAAATCTGCGCTGTGTGAAAAGAATATAATGAATGCCTCATTGCCACACAAGAGTGTGCGTCCCCCTGCCCAGGAAGAAGCAATCTTCTCAGAACTGTATGACATTTACATTGTCCTGCAAAACTGCGGTTTCCTCATTTCTCATTTTGTCGGAGCAGAAACATTAAGAAGTAATTAATGTTTCAACAACTAGTTTGCCAGGCCCACATTAACCTTTTGAAAAACAAACCCATGATGTAGCAGTGTCATTTGTCTCAACTTTGTCTGGATGTGATAAAATGAAAACTGTATATGGTTGAAACAGGTTTGCCCAAAACACAGAGCAGGTCAACAGAGATTGAAAAACAAAAATGCTATTATCCAAAATAATCCATTGAGAACAAGCTTTTAGAAAGGGCTGCTCTCTGAGTACATTTGTTTTATAGACATATAATGCGCTGAATCCTGAGGAGGTGTTTCAGACCTTTATGGTTCATGAAACAGTAATCACGTGGGACTGGGATACGGTTCCAGGCTAGGTGTGAGGTACATGTGAAATCAGAGCGTGGAACACGTGCCCCATATGGGGAAACTCATCCCATATCGATGACCTCTGTGTTCTCCCTAGTTAAGCTTCTATATAAAGTATTCTATATTAAAATTGTAATGTGTAGACTCCAATATTGCTGTTATACAGTCATCTGAAATGTCTTTCTATCAGATGGCTTGTATCAGATTTAAATGAGTTAAGATTTGTTATACTGTTATATCACTATATCACAAACTCAAAGGACACAGCGCCCAGATAGACCCTGTGTGGGGTGGATATAAGATTGTACAGCACCCTATATGTGAAGTTTCTACATGCTCACATTTGTCAGTTGGTGAGGATTTGAGTTATTGCTAACTATTCCACAGAGCTGTACTCAAAACTGACCTTTGATCAGGCCAAGGACTATACCCAGTTTGAATTACAGCGCAGGCATTTCCAGATGTTATTAAATGATAAAATGCATTTGTGTTGGTTCAAAATCCAGATGCAAGTGCTGTACTTTAAAGAAATATAATGCATGATTTAGTTTTGAATTTGTATGAACAAATTATTGTTCATACAAATTATTTCAAGTGTAATAGTACCACTTCAAAATGTCTTTTCATCCTCCTGATGCCTGTGCAGTTACAATGCAACTGCATCTTTAAATACAAAAAAGGTTGTACATTAAAAAAATGTATTTACACTGTATTAACAATGTAACAGCTGTGTATTTCTACTGTCATTACTATATGCAATTGCAGTGTAATTACAGTCCAGTTGGAGAAACCTCACTCAAATGTCCCCTGCATAATGTTAATTAACCTTCCTTCATTAATCTTTGTAATGAATGCATTATTTTGGTTGTCCATCTTGGGTCTCTAGTCTGTAGACTGGCAGGTTGAGAATGGTGCTCACTGAACCCAATGCAGATCTGACTACACAGTAATAGGATGTATTGCAGCCCACGTAAAAGGCTGATTATGAAAACCTGCTGTTTACGCTTTTTGAATTATTATTGAAAATTCCCTGTGCAGTGAGAGATCAGACAGAATTACAATTTTTTTTTCAGCTGACCTTCGACTTCTCAGGTCTTGCGTAAGAGGCAATTTAGTGGACCCCATGTTGTGTGTGTTGAGGGTGTCCCCAGGCATAAAGAAGCACTACTGATAAATCTCATATATTTGGAAGCAACCCCACGGAGAATGCCACTGCGTCCAGCTGTGCTGATAGAGAGGGACCCCAATGGATGCACACTTTGTACACACACTTGCACTTTGCAGAACTCTATTACCTCAATGGCAATTTTACAGCAGCGAAAAGGTAAAGCTTCAAAAATCTTTTATTTAAAGGTAATTCATTCATAAGGGAGTTCATGATACAGCCTTGCGTTGTAAAGTTAAATGAATTAATATAGGCACTAAACTGGTGAAAGCAACAGCTGTATTTGAGTTTGATGCCACCAATACCCTGCTGGGACAGGACACAGCTGCATTTCTCAACATCGTCACCATGGATCGTATCATTATAATTATAAATAATCCCACTATACCCATGGTTAAGTGGTTGATGCAACACAGGATTATTCCCAGGTGCTGTAAAGAGCTCTAACAAAATCAGCTGGGCTTTTCCAAATGGGGTACAGGTTTATCAAATCAAATTTTCTTTTGCATTTTACCTTAGATTGATATAGACACGTAAGTGAGTTCTTAACACTAAGCAGATGACAGAGAAGTGTCCACCAGTTTTTGACCATGTCACATTTTACCGAGACAAAAGTCCCTGTTTAACATTTAATCTACAGAAGATATAAATTCTGCTGGTAAAATAAAGATGTTTATTTAACAAGTTGCCTAGACTCCAGTTTACACTTTTGTGAGCAAAACCAATTACACATGTTTGGAGCCACTCCAATACTTTGATAAACCATTATTCTGTACTGGATTCATTCCTGACTATCAGCCAAAACATCAACTGGCTTACTTTTACCTCAAACGCTGCACCAGGAATTGTTTTAATTGGGAGTTACTGTATGTCTGGTATTTGTTTGGCATGAATGTTGGCATTTATGTGTTTATAAATGACTGTATGTCACAGATGTAACCTGAATGGAACACTCCTGGGGGCTCTATGCAAATGGAAAGTGTAACATATCTTTCTTATCCTTTCTTAAAAAGTTAAGCAATGAACAATCCTAGTCTTTTCCGTACATCAATCAATCTGACACTCAAGGTCACTGTTTAAAACATGCATTCCAGTTTCCTTATTCTTATCTGCAGGGCATGTGCAGTGCTGCGTTAAACATGTGTATTAAAGTCTACGCAGGTTCTGACAAGGAGCGATATCATGGCTCTTTTGAGTTCATCAGAAGCAGCTTAGCACAAGACTTTTGACAGTTTCAAAAGCTAGCCTGTGCAGAACACAGACACAGTTTAAGAAATGCTGGCACTCCTTCTGTTTATTTTTATTGGTATTGTTTTATGGGTCAAAGGAAATATTAAAACAGAATTCCTTCAGGGCTACAATATGTTTAACCCCACGCTGCAAGGTTTTAATTGGAAAGTTTCATTTAAAAAAGACTATTGACTCAATTTCTCTGTCTTAACATATTCTTTTTCTTAGAAACATTTTGCAGTATAGCGACAGTTTGTGTTTCAGACCTTCTGTCTAAAATCACAGACTACACATCCCAGCTATTTGTCATCGATATCCTTTTAAAAAGACTGTTTTAGATGTGTTAATCTTATGGTTGGTAGATTTATTAATCCAATGAGTTACAGTATCTGTTATTGTAATGAAATGAAGACACTGTGTTTGGCCAGATATTTTTTCATGTTTTGAATCAAGACACCATTGTCACACAAGCCAGGCTTGTCCCATTCAGACCAGTACAGGTGTCAAGTTGTATTAAACAAGAGCCCTGTTTACATTCCTGAGGTAAACCTATAGTGGGAGGTTAGGTTGGGTGCTACTGAGCCCAGACTTCAGGGCTGGTCAAACCTGCCAACCAGTTGTGGGAATTTGAAACCAAATGTAAATACTGTAGCAAAGTGGACACTATAACCATTCAAATATAATTGTCTTGTTTCCCATTCCACCTGTCAATTCTGCCTCAAGCCTTCTAAACAGATAATGTGTGTACAGAACAACATATACAGTGCAATTTCAAACTGGAAAGTACTGTAGTATTGGAGCACTCAACAGCCTTCTAACTATACAGTAGCTTCTCGCTGCCCAAGGAGAAAATGCCTGGCACTAAACAAATGGATATAAACCAACTCTCTATTGCTGTCTTCCATATTAGCTACAATAGGTGTGAGATGAGTAAACAGAAGGAGTTGTTTAAAATCTTCCAGGTTCCACTGTCGAAAAACAACACAGGTTTTTAAAAGTTCAAACCACCTTCCCCATCCACCAAAAGCAAAACGTGTTTAATAGCAACTTTATAGCAGCTTAGAAATACCAAAAAAGGTTCCCAGAGTGTGTGGAGAGCTCAGTTTTCTTGGTCGTCGGTTTTACAGGGCTTAAGTGTATACTTGTCTATATAAACTTACAATATCTGAATAGCGGAGACAAACCACTGCTTATTTCAGAAGAATAGTAGCCATGTATCATTAACCAAAGAAGGATCACCCTCTATACAGTTCAGTACCTGCCTCTTATCCTGCTGGCTACGCTACAGTACATTCCCAGCGCAGTTACACCAGAACAGCTCACAGCAAGTGTACAGCAAGCACAGGGAAACCATAAATAAAATAGGGCATTCACTGTACCTTGAGCACTGATCCTCTGGAGTCTGACACAAAGCAGGTTTCCTCCTGTAAAGACAGACTGGAGTTGTGGGTTCACAACACCACCACCACCACCACCCCTGCCAGGCTTGACTGCTGGCTTTCTGGCTGACAGACTGACTACACAGCTTCTTTGGTTTTTTTTTGTAACAGAAAGAAAAATATATAAACAAATACGGTAGAGTTGAGTAGGCAAAGGGAAAAGTCCCTCTATGATTTCAATTCCCCAAACTCTCTCTCTCACTCTCTCTCTCTCTCTGAGCCCTCATTCAAACAACAGATGTGACTGAATCAAGGCAGCCAGAACCATCTGTTGAAACTCGCCTGCCTCTTTGCTCTACTCACTTACTCACTCGCTCAAGAGAGAGAGGGGAAAGGGTTGTACAGCTTGGACCCAATCTGAGTGCTTTCTATGAGGCAGGGGCGGAGCAAAGGACAAGGGAAGAGCTTAGCTCAGACACTTTGCATTCATGAGGTTGGTACCTTTCAGATGTAATAGGGTTTGTAAGAGAGAGAGGGGAAGGGAGTAACAGTAAGGGAGTAAAGTACCAAGTGAAACTCTAAAAGAAATCACACACACACGCACACATACACACACACATACAGCACACACACACACACACACACGCAAACACAAGCTAATTAATATCCCGTCACAGAGAAATAGCAAACTGACGACGAGTGAGCTGAAAATTCTGAAAAAGTAAGCTGAAAAAAGGTGAAAATTGTAGAAAGTTAAGTATCTATAAATGTCACACAGGTGTGGTTTATTGCACACCTGTTTATTCAGATGGGAATATACAATGCACATTACAATAAGCATAAAAAGCTATTTCCTGTACTGGTGACATATTTTTTTTAAAGTATTGTGCTAAATAAAGGAGGCAAAAATCAATCTAACCAATGATTAATGTTCCTGTTCTCTCAAAATATACTCTCTTTGCACAAGGTCTACTGAAAGCAGAAAAAAAAAAAAAAATATTACCATTTTTTTTATTACCATCTTTTTTTGGTGTTTGCCTGTAAACTCTTGCAAGCAGATTCAGCATATCACTGTGTTTGCATTTACAGTCACGTTCTTAACCTTTTTTAAAAAATGAAACACCGTTTGAGATAGTGTTGTTATCACGTATAACAGCGGAGAAAGGTGCCATACCTGTCTATTTGTTAGAGTGCAGGAATACTGCATTGTACTACTTGTGTGGTACAGTTAGGCTGTAGAGATTCAAAATACACTAAAGAGGGTCACAGACACTCGGAGATGTTGATTTTGGCAAAGGACCAGTCTTTTTAATGAATTACCACTGTTCAAATAGAAACTGCAGTTTAAATGCTATTACAGTGATATGTTATTTCAGCGATCGAGTGGACCGTACTTTTTCTGTAATAGTTTGATTTTTTTTCACCAAAACATGAAGGTGGTCATTTTTAAGAAGTTCATTCCCACATTCGTTCAATCTAGCGCCAATTTATTAGGCGCATCCTTTCAAAGGAAATGTAACCATTTCTATACTGGTCTGCAATTAAGTTCAATGGAACGTAAAGGGTTAAACTTGTCATTCCACTGCCACAAAGTCAAAATTTTAAAATCTGTTTGCTCAGACACACCAAAGAAAAGAGGGTTTATTGTATGCCTCCCTCAAGAGTATAGCCACTTTCACAAAGACAGCAGTAATTACAAAACAGCAATGCATCACATAAATAATAAATAGGTACATGACCACAACTGAATATTGTGACTAAATTGCTTTTCGTAATGTGCTGTTATTTTTATTATTTGAAATGTACAGTATGGTAAAAAAGCAGATATAAAGACATATATGGTCACCAGTCAGTCAACTTTGAGCTGATCATCTCCAAAATCTGATCGGCACACCTTTTTTATATTCATATTTTTATATGAGAAATAAATATTTTAGTAGTTCTGAGTGAATCGTTGTATAAAAAAAACAACCACCAAGATGGTTTCCAGATACAGTGTGTTGGATAAAACGTCAACATCACTCAATGAATTCCCCATTGGTGGTCATTCCAAGTTTCAAGTCAACCCAATAACTAAGCTAACACACTTTACATTGTGTGGCTATTATTATACTGCAACTATCTGCAATTAATAAAATAAAACTAGATTTAAAAAAAAAAAAAAAAAAAAAGTAAAGTCATTTCAATGATAGAATTGACAGTAGGGGTCGTTTTAGCTAGCCTTTATTAGATAAAAAATAGGTTACAATAAAAAAAAAAAC
Organism: Polyodon spathula; assembly: GCF_017654505.1. Lineage (NCBI taxonomy): Eukaryota > Metazoa > Chordata > Actinopteri > Acipenseriformes > Polyodontidae > Polyodon > Polyodon spathula. The sequence continues at coordinate 24,077,963 of NC_054556.1, read as the reverse complement.
CCTGAACACGTGTAATGAAGCTTGACCCAGATTTCCTTTGAGTGTATATTGTACTTGTTCCCGTCCACTGATCCATTACTTTGGTGTGTAAGGCTGACAGTTATATGCTACCAAAGTAATTATGGTGTACGGCAGCGGTCTTCAATTGGAGGCCCGTGCTCCAAATCCAGCCCGTGAGAGCCTTCCATCTGGCCTGCTGAATGTCAGTTGCACTGCTGCCAACTGGGCATTTTTACCCTCAAAGTGTGACTGTTTTTAATTACATTTTGCGGGAAAATCACTTTAATTTATGGGGTTTTAATGTGAAACAATTAAATAGGCCTTTAAATCATCCAAGTCTTTACTTTCTCATTAAACTCAGAATGAAGAATGCTAAAACGAGAGCACAGCATTTAGATAAATGACTAGTTGTAATTGTAATAAAGTGTGCCCCGCATTTATTCTTTTTTTTAATGATAGATGAATTGCTTGTTAAAATGTTGCAACATTGTTTGCATGCAGATTCTTCATTCTGCACCAAAACACGTACATTTGACCAATTTTACTACTAAATGGCTAAGAGGAATCAATCAAATTCTTAAAGGGGAAGAAAACATCGGTGGGGGGGGGGGGGGGGACACAGAAAAACAACAATCCTAAATATAATAATAATATTCAAGTTATATTTACTAATCCCTAAAAAAGAAATATTGAACATATTAGAAAGCTGTTTGTTCACAATTAATAAAACAATAAAATAAATGACCATTTAAAACTAGCATTTCTAGAGGCAAATAACGCCTCTATTTCCACTGTGGATTATTGTCTGAGCTCATCAAAGACAATGTAAATGACACAAGCTGAACCAATCTCAAAGACAACCAGCTGCACAGAACTTAGTGCACAGAGGTGATAAATTCAGTCCTGGGGTCATGCTTTTAAATTTTTTAAATGATTTATTATGGTTTCTTTCGGAAGAAGTAGGCAGGTTTTTGTAAAAGTAGTGGTCCTTCATTACAAATGCTAGTTGCAGATACGCACGGTTGAAAGGTCGTCGCTATCTACAGGGTATTTGCTTCCCTTAACAAGAGATACTTACTGACAACACATCAAAATAGCCCTTCTCCTTCCTTGTTTACAACACTCTGTATGTAAGCTACCTTCAATCAATAGCTACCTTCGAGCTACTCGGTATGCACTTTCATTCCCATTCGCATCAGCACATTTCATAACCTAACACTGAATATTGTTTTTACAGTTTATTTTTATTATCATTATTATTATTTCACTTCTTCAGATAATGACTCCTCTCCTGTAACTTCTATCTTTCCTGAAGGTTGCTGTTTAAATGCTTACTGTTCATCCTGGTCCATTTCTGACACTGAATTATTTGAATGTATTTCATGCATGCCACCACAAAGTGGGGTGTAGCCCCCTCAATTATTTGTTCTGCCCCCCCTTCCACCTCTTCATGGAAAGTCTGGTACCGCTGTCATGGCAAATGAGCCATGCCATCGCAACTGATTGACAAGCTTCTATTACTTAAGTAGCATGCTTGCTGCGCAGACATTTTTCGAAAACAAAGACGGTGCGAATGAGCTTCAAAATTTTAGACAAAAAGGAATTTAGTTGTCCGTTTTAATGTAATATTTTTAATAAAATTAAGATTACTAGACTGCAGTTTTAATATCATTGCAGTGATAAATATATGCTTTGTATTATTAAATGGCAATTAGAAATCATATCATTGTGAGTGGTTACCTTCTGGTTGACATTTTATAATCATATACCACAGAATAGCCTTGCTCTTCCTATGGAAAAGCCTTAACCTGGTGAATTTCTCAGTGGGAATGAAGTGACTCAATGAAGCCTCAACTGAAATTAGCACAAGCTGCTTCAGCCAATTGCTTTGCGTTCCAAATAATTATTGCAGAAGAAAAAGAGCAGATGGGATGAAGCCGAGTTGCTGTTCTGGTGTTTAATTAATTTACACGGAGCAGAGGCTGGGGGCAGATGGTTCTTCAGCGTGGTCCTCAGCCAAGCAAGTTTGTTGAGCAACAGGACATGTGAAAAGTTGGACCACCAGATTGCTAGCAACAACACTGTCCACTCATCTATTGATTACATATGGTGGAGAGATGAAATGTCAGAGAAACCTACAGCATTTGAGGGAAGTTTATGGAGTGTTCAGGCAGGGTAAAAACTACATGACCACTCCAGTTCCATTTGAGATACAAAGTATTCCAAATAGTTTTTTGTTCTAATGCCAAGGGGGAAAAAAAAAAAAAAACGCTCATAATGAACAGCCAGTGAACACACCACTAATTTTGTTAATAAAATAAGTTTGATTAGAGGATGTCTTTGAATAACCAAGCATCTGTTTCAGTATCTGAAAGAAGAGTACCATATGTTTGATCTGTTTGTTAATAATTCTGCAGCCCACCAGAGGTACAACCATTGCTATTCAACATGAAATACTTTGAAAAAACATAGGTTCTCATCTGCTGAATAGTCAATGTTTCACAGTGCCGGAGTTACAAGCAAGGACAAGACTAACAGAATCCACCGCAAGATGTCCAGATATAAGTTATTAATGATGTCATGGTTTTTATTACTGTTTTCTCCTTCCCCCAGTTTCTGTAGCTCTTGATGCCATGAATGCATAGATTTGATGAGGTGTGCTAGCCAGGGATGAACCTCAGTGGTGTGAATGGTGTTCATTTTTAACATTTCTTAACTTCTTATGACTCGGTTGTCCTGAGCAGGTTTTCCAAAGACCAATAAAATAAAGCATGTAAAAAAAAATTATATATATATATATATATATATATATATATATATATAATATATATATATATATATATATATATATATATATATATATGATACGGAGTATATTCTGGGACTATGATATGTAAGACCCCACGATCACAGAATGTCTTCTTCGGTCTTAGATTAAAATCGTGTGAATAGATTCTTTGTCTAAGGTGATTCCAGTCAGGCCTCCTGTGGACATAAAGGGGTTGAAGAAAGTTTGCTGTAATTTGCTTTTCTGTGGATACTCACAGGGGTGGCTCGCTGAGTAAAGCAACGTCATGCTAGTGTGGTTCAAATCCAGCTGGTGCACAGTTGCTGATCTTGGTCCCTTTTGCTTCCCACAAGGTCAGGGAGGATACCTGTCTGGACATACAGTTTACCTCACTGTATTCCAATCAGGTCCACAACAGGTCCAGAGGGATTCCTCCCAGACCTGGTTTAGGTTGCCCTCTGGCCTTCATTCGTTCTGCTCAGTAAGGGGTTTGTAGAGACAAGGTCACATTTATGGCTTTTCAAATTGGGTAGCAAACCAGGAGTGCAACTGATAAATTAGCTCCAACTTACGTTCCCAGCGATGTGTCAGTGGCATCCTTCCTCTCCCAGGGCTCAAACCCCAACTCTACAGGGATTCGCTTACTGCATACAAAAAAGTCCTTCTCAGAAAGCACTTTCATTAACAATTGCAGACTGACTTGCATCACATTTCTTTTTTTTTTTTTTTTAAGGTTGTTGGCTCTTGCTCATGTGGAAAAACTTCCTCTTTACTGCAGTGTAGGTGTTTCCAAGTTTAACAGAATTAAAGGAAACTCCATTTTTTTCATTCTGTTCTGCTTGCCTGCCTTATGAGAGGTAATTTAATATAAACAGCTATTAAATTCCTCTCACAGAGGAGCTGAAAAAAGCTGTCTGCTTTCTGATAAAGTAACATTCCATAAGGTCATTTAATGGAAAAACCAAACACGCAAACTCAATGGAATTGCAGTGTTCATTTGAATACAATTGTCGGACACTGTGGATTCATTTTAAGGTTAATTTAACTCACCTACATTTTTTAGTCTGTGCTCCCAAATGAAGTCTGATGCTGCCATGTAGCAAAAGCCAAAGGGGTGACATTTGACCCCTTTGTTTTAAACAGGTATCCAGTACATGTGTGCTACATTCAAGGTTATTGATGGGGAGGAAGGGGGTAGAAAATGTATACAGATGTATAGACAAGGCATTAAGGCACTGAAGGATTAGTTATTGTTATTTTTCAGGATGAAAAGGAGGAGGGGATGCGTATTTAAAAATTCTTGGATAGATTTGAGCTGAGGCACTGGTAATTTAAGAATTCTCTTACAAGCTATCTAAGCAGTCCCTTTGGAGCACCAGTACAGAAGCCACAGGGAGGAGATAAAAAACTTTGGAATTATTTTCTCTGTGGCATTTTGTACAACCATGGACAGGCCTGCCTCAGAAAACAAATTGATACTATAAAATGTGTTTACTCAGGGCTGCATCACCCTGACACTTATCAACCAGAAATATCACTGCCGTTCTAAATTACCTTGGAAAAGATCAATAGTTTATTTAAACGCATGCAGAAGTAGAAGAAAAAAAAACTGGAATCGCCATAAGGGAAAGGCTGTTAAAAGATTTATTTTAAAAGGAAGGAGAAATAAATGAGCTACAAGCCAGCAAAAGCAATTCTCGTGAGTGATAGAGTGAGCACTCCTTTCTTTTTGCAACGCAATTCAGTTTTAGAGAAGCTTTTACAGAACATCATTAGTGGACGATCCATTAATAGCGCTTTCCTTCAGTCAAAGGTGTGAAATTCATGCCTTCCATACCGCGGTGAGCAATCAGGGCCATCTCTCTAGGCCAGCCATTGAGGACAATGTGATTAATAGAGAGCTGCTCCTAATATAGGGAGATATGCACATTTACATTTAAAGGGGCTGACAGTGTTGTCTTAATGGTGAGTTACAATTTCATTAAACACACATCTGAGACAGGAGTTAAGCATAACATCCGTAATATTGGGCTAGATTCTCAACCCTATTTAATCCAAATCATCATTAGCACTTTTTTTTTCAATTATGATTCTAAAACAAATAAAAGAACATCCTGAGGCTGTTGACTAGCTGATCATTTCAGTGCTTGAGGTGCTTAGTTCTGTTTCGGTCATTTTATTTGATATTTTATTAGGTGCAGAAGAATAACATTTGTGAGGTTGCCTACTATACCAACATGTTTCTTTTGTAACGCCTGCTGAGAAATTGTCCTTAAATTTGTCTGCATAGCAAATACATTTCCCTCAGCGCAGTATGCATCTCTTACAGACAAAAAAAAACCCTCCTTTCACCCACGTGTTGTCAAAGTGCAGATATTTTAAACCCTGCTGCTCACAGTGGTTTTCTATTCGTAGTTGTTCTTTTTGTGTTGTCTGTCACGCCACTGAAAGAGGAAGTCACATGCAAACAGACCACCATGACTGCAAAACACTACTGTATCACCATGGATACCTTTCACTAACAAGTGTCTTCAATGGGATGAAAAGAACGTTTTAAACGTCTGTGTCTCTGTGTGTGTGGAGAGTCCAACCGCTTTATTAGGCACAAAAAGCTATTTGAGATCTACAGGACATGCCGTGCATAATACCTGAAGCACTAACATGATTATTAGCTGGTCAACAAATAAGTAAAAGTTAGAAAGGTATTTCTAATTTTGCATTATAACCAGGAAGTCAAGGACCACTACGTAGTTAAAAAGATTTCAGGAAGGAAAAAAAAAGGTTATATAAAATCGTGGAGAAAAGACTACCAACCATACCAATTATATTCAGTTACTCAGCCTTCATGAGAAGCAGCCTTTTGCATTAAGAAACTCTCCTCAGCACATAATGTGAGCTTTTAAAACAGAGAGTAATTGTTTTAAATCACCGGCCTCTCTCACGCTCAATGGTTGATGACGGAACAAGCATTTAGGTTGGGAGTTATTATCATAAACACCATTTAACCACAACCTTGAATACAGTACTTAAAAAAAAAAAAAACTGCTGCCATTTCGCTCTGCATAAAAGCAACAGGATTAAGCAATTTCATCTAAAACATTAGTGAGGGAAATAAATACCCCAAATTACTGATATTGTACTTTTCACAGCTGGCGCTGGAAGTGTCCATTTTAAGCTCAACGGCAAGTAAGGAAAAGTAGTGGAGATTTTCAGATACTAAATCACAAAATCCAGCCAACTCTTGCAATGTCCTCACCTTCCAAGATCATCGTGAACCTTACTCAGTTTATGAATGGGCTTGCCAAAGACAATATCCCTGGACAATTTCAAATTAAAGTCACTTCAAACACATTTTTTATAATAAGTTTAAATACTCATTCTTCCCCTTCCCCCAATTTCAACCAAAATCAACATTACAACCCCAGGGGTGTTGACAAAATATATACATAAATAGTACTCATTTTGTGCTTGAGGAACAAAGATATGGAAGTCAGGGCTCCATTCATCTCCCGGGAACCCCGGGCCAGCACAGCAATGAGCCAAAGCCCATGACTCCCTGCATGGAACACACTCACAGAAGCACCACAGCAGATAGCCAGCATGTAACTGGGAGCTCATCTGCCTTGAGACAGTTTAGCCACTTATCCAATGTCAATAGAATATACCTGACCCATTCTGTGGCCTTGGGTCACGATGCAGGCCCTCCATGTCCTTCAGTCCCAGTACATCTCTAAAAAAATACATAGCTGCAGGATCTTCTTGGGTTAAAATAACACTGAAATGTTCCCAATGTATTTGCATGGTGAAGTCAATTGCTTTAAATGATGATGAAGTACCTGTTGAAAATATTTTAAATTGTGACACCAAAGTAATTGACTGATGAGATTTCGCTGCCGTTGTGGTTGGTGCTGTATTTTTGATCGATGCTCTGTTGTGAAACTTTTAAATTCAGCACTTACCTCCAGGATAAAACAAAAACAACCACCTAGGTCTCAGCACGACTTATAAATGTAGGATTAAGTAACTTTACTGTTTTTTTGTTTTGCTTTTTTTTTGGGGGGGGGGGGGGGGTTAGGCAAAGGCAAAATTTGTCTTGATTTGTTGATTGGGGCTACAGTCTAATTGAATAAACAGCACTACAGTATCGTTTTATTTCATGTGCTTCGGACTCGCCAGTATTCTTTTTTGCTCTCAAAACACATATGGTCTCTTCAGCTTGTCACACCAGTTTGCTTGATTTTGGGCCAGTCTAATGTAAAATGGTCCTCCAAGACCCACCTGTTCTCTCTTGCTTTCCATGCTCTTTAAGCATTATATCTGCTATTATCTGCTCTGTTGCTGCTACTATTTCATGTATTATGCTACTGTCATGTATTATGCATTTTCCACTGTATTTAATGTACTATTTCATGTATTATGCTACTGTCATGTATTCTGCACTTTCCACTGTATTTTATTTTTTACTGTATATCATGTATTTCTCTGTATTTAAAGTATTATGGATTTTCTTGTTGTTATTGCATCTTGTAAAGCGCTTTGTGATCCACTATGAAAGGTGCTATATAAAATAAAGATTGATTGATTGATTGATTGATTGATTGATTGATTGATTAAAGGTCATGATATTCAATGTGACAACTGAGTATTTATCTTTATAGAGATTTCTTTTTTTTTTTTAATGCAGCAGTGTTTCAGTAACAGATTATGTCAATTGATCACATGTTAACTCACTGTAGCTTTTTAGTCCCTACTCAGCAGTAGTCATGGCCGTTTATTTATAGAAGAACATGGCTGCATGCCATGTGTTATTGCAACTCTGAAAAACCGGATATTTACAAGGAACATTCATGGCTTCACCACATAGGCAAAGCCAGGGCAATGTACTCCCCAAGCTGCCCCTTCAGTCAGCCCTGCGCTGATAAAAGGCTTTCTCTTTAGTTAACAATTTCCACTGCAGTTTTGAAATAAAATAAAAAAAAACACCAAAAAACACTCACTCTGCCAAAAAAAACCCTGCTTAGCCATTAAATTGAAACAAAATTCAAAATCAAAATGCCACCTGCTGTGAGCAGTGACAACTCAGCAACCTGTCACAACAGTAACATCAAACAACACTGACAGCGCCAACTAAAATAAAGGCATACCATAATTAAAGTTACATTGGCTCCACACACAGGCTTCCATATTTCAGTTATATGAATCATTAAGAAAAGTTTCAAAACTTTTTTTGTGATATGGTAATAAAAGTCATTGCCATTTTGAACACACACACAAACTCAAAATTATAATGATGAACTGCCTTTCTGTCATGCCGTGACATTGAAGTAGAACTACAACTTGCTCTTCACCAACAGTATCACTGAATCCCATTAGAATTGTAGCTCTAAGGAGTAAACATGAGCAAAGGCTGAGCAAAATGACCTTTGAGATTTTAGAAAATAAATGCATGGACCTTTCACTCTCTGACTTACCATCGTCTAGTATAACGTCCCCGGCTAAAACTGCCTCATCAAATGAGGACCTGAGCGAGGTGCCCTTTAGTGTATGCATGTCGATTCCATCAACAAGGAACACATGATGCCAGTGTGTCTATCTTGAAGGTCACAGCTCCAATGTAGCTGCTGTAGCTGCATTCTATCGATTCTGCTCTCTAACTATACTCCGGTTTATTAGATTATTTTGTTTGCGTGTGGGTGTTTGCTTGTTTTGTTTATTTGTCTTTCACCGGTGCCCTGTAGTAGTCTTTGTTTTGTATAAATAGTTAATTGGGTGTTTATGAACAAGCATTTATATTAGATTGGCTGCCCGCCTGGGGATATGGAATCAGTAATGTATGAGCGCACAGCTTGCCTGCAAAGGGAGACTGCAACGCAATACCGGTATGTCTAATCTTCTAAAAAATAATAAAGAGGATTAGAAAGGAGACCTTATATCTTAATGAGGGACTCCTGGAACTGCACAGCACACAATCCACATTGCTTTCTTCCAGGTTTTTAAAATAATTTAAAAAAAAAAAGGTTTTTATTGGCTATAATTTCTAAAAGCCATTTTCCTATCTTTTGCCCTCAATCAATGTTCCTCTATGTGGTATTTTGATGCCCTTCCTAACACAGCATAATTTACCATACAGAAGAAAGTCTGCAGCCAACTTCACAAAAAGAACGCATCACAAGACTGTCACAAGTGTAAATGCAGTTAAATAAAATCAGGTTGAGACATCTTCAGCCTATTAAAGCATAATAACATAACATTTAGGGTTGGGTTTAACACCTCTAGTGCATCCGCTTGTGTCTGTTTACTTGTCAAACAACCTTAATTAATACAATAAATACAATTCTTTAAAAAATGTTCTGTTACCACTCGATTCTGTATAGACAAGAAGACCTATGTTGAAAAAAGCTAACCAAACATTTGCATATGGGACTACCAAGATTTGTACAGAAGGTACTAAAAAGGTTATGTGGACAAGAGTATTGAATATTTTTCATCTTTATAGAGATTTCACAAAGAAACAAAAAAAAAACCCTGTAGGGCAGGTAAGATTATGTGTCTGTCGGACGAGTGAACTGTTTTTTGTTTCTCCTCCTGTTCCTACAGTGTTGTGGAGGGGTTGATATGATATGATGGAGCGATACAGCAGCATGAACAGACAACCCTATTGTTAGATCTCTCAAACGTATTAATACACTAGCCTGGCAGGCATTGATCTGTGAGACAGTTGATCACATTACCTCTTGTAAGATGTCATGTGTACCAGCCTGCCTGTCAGATGTTTTACAGAAATACACTCTTGAAAAAGATTTTCTGCTCACGTAGTTTAAGGAGGCAGCTGTATTCAAGCTGAGTGAACTGGCAATGCTGTACTAATCAAAACAAAAAAAAAAGCAAACATACATATAATAATAATGATTAAGGAGCTGCACGTTCCTTTCCTGTCTAGGCTGTCTTTAAAAGTTCATGCTTTTTTAAAAAAAAAAATAGTATTTTAGAGCAGCGGTTCCCAAATTGTGTCTGCTGGTTTTCTTTCCACCTGAGCGCTCAATTACTTAACTAGACCCTTAATTGAAATGCTAATTTGCTTAATTAGATTTTTTCTAATTGTTTTTGGCTCTTAACAGTTGCATATGTCAAGTTAGCTGTAACATTTTCTAAGTAATTTGAACTCTGCAACTGTTTAAGAGGTGAAAACAATTAAAAAGCTCCAATTAAGCAAATTATCAGGGGGGGTGGTGGTGGTGGTGGGGTGTCGGTTCTTGGTCTTTGTTTCAATTGAGAGAGAGAGAGAGAGAGAGAGAGGCCCAGAAGAACTGTTGGAAAGAAATGTAAATCAAATTGTATTGGGACATAATGTGTAAAAATAAAGAAATAAAGAAATAAAAGATCTAATCTGTCAAGCAGATAAAACATGGTGCTTATATTAACGGCTGGGTATCTTTGTTTTTCGTTTTATTGAGACACCATTATATCAGGGCGCTCTTTTGTTTGGGGTGCTTTATGAGCCACTCAGCTGCTTTTGAGAGCAACTGGGGAGTCTGGCCTTCTCCATGCCACAGTCTGAGGAGACCCATTCCAGTGCTGTGCTCGCCTCAGTAACCCCCTGCTGTCGAGGGCCGCCTCGCCTGCAGCTCAATTTCACACAATTATCCCATTAAATATTAATAGCTAATTAAAAGCTGGACCGTGTACAATTTTAATTGGGATTTGTGTCAGGGAGAGTGAAGATAAAGGGCTATAAGACTTTGGCATTTAGAATAAATAATAGAATATGATAACTAATATACTGAATGCATATTTATTATTTGCACAATGAAAAAATAAACATACCTCCCTCCTGGATAAATGCAGTAACAGAACTCCTTGGGAGTCACTAGGTCTTTGACAAAAAAAAAAACTTTTGCAAACCTATATCGATATAGTTAGCATGGCTGATAAAGTATGACCGATTCTCCAAAAACAAACAAACAAGCAAACAAACAAACAAACAAACAAAAACAAATTCTGCAATTGGTACATACAATGTTGCACCAGAAGGAATACATTACATTTTTTCTTTTGTTTTAATTGTTACAGTGCTTACCAGTATTCTGTATTTGCATTTCATTCATTTTCATGCTGATATTATGTTATATATCATTTTCATCTTCTAAATCCCATTTATAGCATTCTGCTTTAATACAGCTGTGAGAATACATTCAAGCTAGACTTTCAATATTCTTCACTTGTGGAGTAATTGACACAATATATGTGATATAGGTGAAGTAGAAAAGGAGCACAGTGAATTGGATAGATTTACAACTAACATATGTGCATTATAAATATGTATAGTACTGTATATGGATATAATTATTAACAGAGAGAGAGAGTTTGAACAGACTGGTAAACAGCAGGCTTCTTCCTTCATGAACTGCTCCAGTCTGCTTTGTTTCTAGTATTTGTACTCAAACAGAAATTAATGTGCTGTCAAATAATACAGCATTCCGTGCGGGGGCAAATTAATGGGAAAGTCCTGGGCTAGTTCATAAAGGGAAGACAACACAGAGAATTGAACAATTCACAATTAACATTAACACTCACACCCACAGAAGTTTTTTACATACCTATTCTGCAAGGACATTTCCTGTCCAGCTTTCTGCTAGCATTTGTGTTTAAATGTCAGATCCATGGGGGATTTTCAGAAATGTAAATACATATAAATCAATGTCATCCTAAGCAGCCAATCAAAGTTATCCCGTGCAAGTGGAACTATTTTTTTCTGTGCACTACATACTGCATCTCAACATGTGCATTTCACTAAAAATCTAAATGCTGTTGCATCTGATATAAGGAAACCTTTTGAATCTATATTTAGAATGCTAAAATGAATCTTTGCTCATGGTCAATGCTTGCATTGTAACAGTATAAAAGCTGGTATATACAGTATGAAGTTCATGTGTAAATGCACATTACTGACCTGAAGTATCATCCATGCTTCTCTTCCTCGCCTCCACTGTGACTGTGGTCAGCCTGCCTTCCTTCTTGTTTCACTAGTAAGCTGTAATCAGGGTTGACAGATCATCGCAATCAAGTAGGAGTTTTACTTTCCATCCTCCTCGGAGACTTCTGGTTACTGTGTGAACAAAATAGACATCCCTAAGTGCTATCTGCAGAAGCAGGGGCTGAAAATACAATTTGTGACATTCTAGCTCAGTTAAATGTTTCACTACAGCTTTATATGTAACCCCAATAAGTTTATGTTTGTGTGGGGTAAATCAAATTTAAAAACAAACTTAGAAACACAGGCCCATTTGGATAAATTAAATCAAGTTTGCAGTTCAAGAAATCTTGTGTCAACAGATTAAAATCACTATTGAACCTGAAAGAAAAAAATAGATTTAAAGTTTAATAAATAGGCTCACAACACTACAGGCCTTATGTGCAGGGGTGTCACCTGTTTTTGAGGAAGGTTTCCCAGGAATTCAACATGCCTTTCCAGGACACTAAAAGCCAGGACCATAAATTGAGCACAATTTAGATGAATCAGGATACAACATTACTGCAATGAACGCACAATATAAATTGGTTGTCAGTCGTAGTAATATTATCAGTGTTTCCTATTGGATGGTTATGGGATTTCCGATGATAATGTTTAACTTTTAACAAAAGCCCCTTTCTGTTCGGAGGTCCTGGTTTCTTATATCCCAGAGGTGCCAGCCCTTCTTATGGGTTTACCACGGTCCAGTGTTTCATAGGGTTCAGAGATTGTAAGTTGTACCCCAGGACACAGGCAGTAATGGCAAAACATGTCACTGCAGTATTGCTGGATGTAAGAGGTGAATCCAGTACACAGCCATTTCAGGAAACTGGAACAATTCCTTGTTTGAAGCCAGTTTCACTTTTGATTTGGTTGCCCTTCAAACTACAATTGAAAAGCATTGAAGTAGCATAGTTAGATAATTAAAGTTATGTGAAGTGCAGCTGAACAGCAATTTATGCAGATTAAATAGACCCATTGGTTAAAGGATTACAATGAATATTATTAAGCATAAAGGTTGTCTTTGAAATAATAAACGGCCAAGTAATTACCTGACAAGCCTTAACAGTGCATTAATCATATGATTAAGTGGCAATTTATATTTATTACAGTAAATCATAAAGATTTGTAAAACTGTTGCTTAATGCTGAATGGGGTATATTAATGGAACAGCCCTTTAATTGACCTGCAATTCTATTTAATCAATTTTAATTCTCTGAAGTGTCAGGTCTTACCTTTGAAGCACCATATTTACAGCAACAACATTTTTAACAGAGGAAAGAACTCCAGGCTCTTTGGAACTATCTGTACTGTCTGATGAGATATCGAGCAGTACATTGAACTTGATTACAGTCCATTAAACAAACAAAAAGAAAGAAAGAAAGAAAGAAAGAAAGAAAGAAAGAAAGAAAGAAAGAAAGAAAGAAAGAAAGAAAGAAAGAACACAGTGGAATAGCAGCATTGGTTCTGCACATGTTTGCACAGAAAATAACCCCTGGCAGATCTGCCCCTGACTTTTACCTTTCACAACTGCCAACTCCCGAATAATGATGAGTCACAGCTGGCTTGAAGATGTAGTTTCCAATGTGTGATTCAGGGATCTCAGACCCTCGTTGAGACCAGTCTCTGTTTAAACCAGATGAGACAGTTTCTAAGACTTACTAAGTACCACACTATAGACTGTTAGTGGCAGATGATTGGGTCCTAGGGCAGGGGCAGTCACATTTGGCTCTTCTAGTCTTGGTCTTTGTTCCAACCATGTTCGAGACTGTTTAACTGAACCAATTCACCCTTCATTAAAAGTAGTTCATTAGTTCATGTTACCTGTTAAACCTGGAGTGGAATGGCCACCCAGGACCGTGATTGGACACCCCTGTCCTTAGGTGACCGAACATGTGGTCCAAGTTGACCCTGCTTATGCAGCAGCTAGAGTTTTTACTGGACCCTAGAAGCACTAAGCAGACCCCCATGATCCCGACCCAGCTTCACTGGCTACATCAGGGTTCAGATCACAATCAGCTAGCTACTTGTCAGCCACCAACCCCCTTGGCCAGCGGGAAGCAGCTATCTCCAGTATCTCTGCACAGCACTCTGGGTGGCTGCTGGTTTCGTCACATTGCACCTTCTCTGTTGAACATTTTAATCCAGGTTAGAAATCTGGGATACTGCCACTATTTTATTGTCATTCAGGAGTTGTGAAGTCACAAATTTGCAACCAAATTATGGACAGTACATTGTTTTAAATGTTATAAGTGAGACGCTGCAGTGGTGTTTTCTATTGCTGGCTACAAAACACCCTTGACTGCTCAGAAATCTTACTTCTCCTGTGAACTACTCCCTCTGTATCTGCTGTAGCGTGTCCCTTCCATAAAGCAGACAGGGAAACATTGAACTGCTAATGGATGCGATGCAGCTGCCACAGACAGCATAAAAACCGTACTCCAGCACAGTTGATTTATTTGTTGAAATTGGCAGCCTAAATGTAAAATGCAAGTGTTAAGAACTATAGTTAATTATTTCGAGATAGGGGTGTAACTAGACCTCGTTGGACCCCAGGCAAAAGTGCTTTTGTAAGGGGGGGCCCCTGTTTTTCATTCTATTTGTATCCTAATGTAAAACTATGACACACTCCAAGTTAGTCCAAGATTAGGGATAATCAGGGTCTGTGAATCCAGCCATATACCAATAGAATTGTATTGCTATCACTAGAGCAGCATCACTAGTGGTTACAATAGTTTATGTCCTGTAACAATCTTTGATAACGCTTTTGCAGTCATTTATTTGTTCTGCAATGAAAATTGATTTGTGGAACAGCCTGAGCCTGTAATAGAAATAGCATGTCAATCCCATTGTTTTTTTTTTTACATCACTGTAATTGTAATTAAATTGTAATTCTCATATATAGACCAGCTTAAGCTACTCTTCCAGTAATGTACTAAAGACAAGCACACAGTCAAGAGCCCTATTTTACAGCGAAGGACACGTTTCAGAGAGAAATTGGAGAAAATTAAAACATTGTTATTTTACTTGATTTTCAACTGAAAATTGTGGGTTTGTCAAAGAAAACCCAGACACCTAATCGACAATAGTATGTTATTTGTTTCCTTTTTGAAAGTCAATTAAATATGGTTTTGACAAACTGGTTGAAAATAACCAATTTTTCTTCTGTCAAGAGGTCAAATCCCTGCTATCATACTAACTACATAAGCAGCGCAAATCTGTTTGAACTGGTTCAATTCAGACTGTACCACAAGTATGACAGGAGTACTTCATTCCCCCTGGTCTCTGTATGTAAACAAAGAACTCTGTAGAAAGTGTTCTGAATTGCAGACTCCCACAGTGCAGTAGAGCAAGGAACAGCTGAATGTACACCAGAAGACAAAAAAAAAACAACACAGACACCAAGTGGATCAGCTGTATTAGTCTTGTTTTTGTACCAGAAAACTGTCTGCACTGTGTGACTCATGCCATGAATCAATTGACCTGTATCCTTTGAATAACACAGAATATTTATATCAAGTGTCCACCGAAGTGAAGGCTTTCATGCTGTGAAGTGAAATAAAAAGGGCCTTGCAATGAAGAGGAAAAGTAACCCAAAAAAATCAAATATAAAAAGACCCATTCTGTCCAAGTCCAAACACACTTAACATATTCTAGTTGATTGATTAATGCAGTTCACATGACAGGGTTTTGGCAAAGGAGGCAGAATAGTTTGGACTCACTGAGGACCTGCATTTCCACTTTATGTAAATGAAAATGCTTGCAGGTGTGGCTCTTTTTAAATTGCTGACTTACAAATCTGTCTGAAATATCTTAAATTAACCCTCCGGTCCTACTTGTCAGGTAATATAAACAGGCTTTTTCCCCTTGTCACCATGTTTATATTACCATATATCCCAGGCAGGAGAGGAATACCAATAGAACAACACTAATGCAACAATTGCTCCCTAACAATTGCTCCTGAGGGACAATGTGCATACCTGCTATACTGCTATACTATACTATAATACCTGCAAGACAACAGGTCCATAACACAAGCTGTGGAAACATTTACCTGGTTATCCTTCATCCTAATAGATCCAGATATGACAATTTGTAATGTATTGTGTATGGAACATAGAGACTAGATTTGTTTGTTTGTATTTTTTCTTCTAAAAACATCAAATATGCCATTCACAATAGTATTAGTGCTATAGCATTTTCTTGACTGCTTTTAATTGTTATTGCACCAATACTTGGACGTCACGTAAATTACTTTGAGAACGTCTTTTACATTTCATTATTTTGCTCTAACTACAGCTCTCCTTTTTCAAGCAATTGGAAGCTGGAGATTTAGATTGTAAAAGCGCTGGGCTCGGTGCTTTGAATATTGCAGCACGGATACTGGTCATATCTAATTTGGGCTGATGCTTTCTGGATGTCTTGATTGATTCATACTGGAGATGGGGTGGGACCCCATTAAACATAATAGAGTAAATGACCTGCCAACATAATAGACAGTGTAGGAGCCCACCCAGCTAACCCAGCAAACTGCATTTTATCTTCCTGCAACTGCAGAATATGGGTCACATATACAAACTGTGTGGCTCCATGTCATTATTATTATTATTATTATTATTATTATTACTATTTTGATCAAAGACAAAACTTCAAGGCCAACACTGTGTAACAGGGCACAGCTGAGAGGTCAGGGGGGCGTATTCAAAGCTTCGAAGAGCCTCATCTGCACCTGTGCTCATGCTTATCGCAAAGGACCATTTTGGGTTGTCTATTACCAGTTGTGCTGTCTCAACAAATACTGAGCTCGTGCAAAAGCTTATTTAATGAGGCCCAATTTGTCTGTAATTGCAGTGACAGTGCAGTTCTAATGTAGACTACATTGACCCTGAATTGCAATTAAACTCGTTTAACTATACAACTGTCCCAATTTGTGTTTTTTCTGTAGTTAGACTGGGACATGATAAACATGGTGTCGTCCGAAAAAAAAAAAACAGCTTAAGCTTCCACAATGCAAACTAAAATAGTACATCTGTTAACAAAAAAAACATCAGCTTGGTGGTTAAATCAATTACAGTGTATGCACATTGCTATGAACTATTACTAGCAGACTACTGTGTTTTGCAACTTTGTCAATAGACCTCAATGAAGATAGTACAGTAACTGCTGAACTCATTTGATGACCCTCAAAGAAATGAGGGTCTGAAAAACTGCATTTAACCCACTTTGCATGTGTGGCTTATATTGAAGTCATTTTATTATTCCACCGCATGTCTTTTTTTAATGATGGCTAGGTACATTAGTATATTAATGTATCACACTTGATGGCTTTCGGCTATTTAAAAAGATAAAACTGTACTGTGCTACTGTATACCTTGATACACATTCACATTGAAAGATGCTTTTATTTTGCAAAGGAAATAGCAAATGTAGGATAAATAAGCCTTGTCACACATTAGTTGAGTCATCTCAGCTGGGTCTCCTTAAATGAATAACTAAAATGTATCTTTCTAGTGCCATTCGTTAAAAGAAAAAACCTCATTACAGTGACCGTGCAACACAGAGGAAATAAGAAAGCACTCCTTAACTCGTTGGCCATTGATGCTGCTATCAATTTCTCTTCCTTTGTCCGGGTGACACCAGACACTGAAGAGAACTCTCATTCTCATTCCTACCCTCTCTCAATATTATGGCCGACCCAGCGTTTGCAGATTCTGCTCAGCGATGTTTTTCCCACAAAGCAGAAAGGGGCAGCGGATGTGTTTACACAGTTTCTACAGAGACTGGCACCGAGAAGGCTTCTCGTCTCTGCCCATGGGGGCAAGTCTCGGCTCAGTCTCGAAGCTACCCTACTTGTTTTTTTTTTTTGCTGTTTCTCTCTATTTAGCGTGCTCCCACCTGTCTTTGCTCTTTATTCTGTTTAGGGTTATTCTGTGAAACCTGTGACCCTCAAACGTGCAAATGCACATCCTGATTACAATATGTAGCTGACTGAATTCCTGAGATACCAGTTTCCATGTCACAACAATGCTCTGTTTAATCCATAGCTTTTCTATGTGTTGCTGCTTCTTGTATAGCCCTCTTGAACCTGTTTATCCCTTGTGTTAGAGTAGCACAGAGCCAGTCTGTTAATTATCTCATTGAATTAAAAGTTTTGCACACGTTTTTGTCCTTTTATCCATCTGTTATTGAATATCTATCTATCTATCTATCTATTTATCTACTGTATCTACAGTATTTAACTATCTAACTGTAAAAAGCAAACTACAACAAACTTGAGATAAGATGGCATCTTTCTAGACATCGGGCAGTAATAAAAGACAAGCAACAGTCCAAAGAAAAGAGCAAAATCATATACGATATGGCATATGAATGGCAAACAGGATTACAACAGTCACAATTTCTATATATTTATGGATCAGTTTCACAAAGGATTGGATAAAAAAAAGATGAGTTCACGTTATCAGAATTTTACTTATTTATTTTTTTTGTAATTAAGAATCAGCTGAAACTATAATTAAGAAACATTAATTTGAAATGTGATTAAAAAAAAAAGTTTGCTAAATGAATTGCAGCACTTAAAATATCATCTTTTCATTGCTGTAATTCTCATGGTATATGAGATGTATATGTTTTCGTTACTGATTTTCCCGACTGAAATTTTCCAGGATATGAGGTATCATATTCTGTTGGTTGTAATTTTGCATTGTTAAGTGCATCTTGCATTGATTTCTGAGCTGTATAATTGCTGGAAAACATTATTTTGCAATTTTGCATGAGCAGTGGCCAAACAGTGACTGCACAACTTGTTTACTGTGCAAATACAACCCGACCGATATATGAGTCTTAAAATACACTGCTACTAACATTGGTATGCTAACTACAATGGATCAACTACCATGCGTCAGCAGCTGCCACTATGGCCTGTGTAATGATAAAGATGCTTGCTGAAGTCTTTCTTGACCTTCAGAGGTCTCTATTTTTCTAAAGTATATATTTTCACTTTAACAAGCATCCTCAAAAAGCCCAGTAAAGATAGGAATGCAATAGTAATTGGTGCAGGAAACTGTAACGTTTTTAGTACCATTAAAGACAAAATTACATCGTACCTAATGCTTGGACATCTGTCTTACTGCACACTGCCTCTGACCTATTAACCTGGGGCAATATGCTGTTACTATAGTAAACTTTTATAAGAGAGATACCACATACTGTTTTGCAACAAATGATGCAAATATAATTTGAGAAAATAATACTGAAACACAACACATGCTGAGGAATTCAAAAGTCTTACCCACCTATACTCACTGACCCATTTATAAGCACTGGCAGCGCATAGGCACAGACCACATTAAGCTTTCAGGTGCAGTTGGCAAGCACACTGATTAGATCCTCTGCAGCTACAAATTATGTGAGCCAAACCCCATAATATGACATTGATTCCACGGTTAAGTATGTCATTTTGAATGAGAATGTTTGTCTCAAATACATATTTTTTGCAGAGACAGGTACAACCTCAAACAACTGTGTGTGTGTGTGTGTGTGTGTGTGTGTATATATATACACACACACACAAGAATACAAAATCACCATGTAATCAACAAGCAAACAAATAAAACCGATAGCAGAACACTTTTCGAACTAAAGGCGTAATATAAATGAGTTATGATTTGTTGTTAGGAAACAGATACAATCATGTGTACGATTAAAAGAAAGCAAATGGAATAGGATTGTGGAGTTGAGCTCAACAAGTGACTTGCAGCTGCTTTAAAATAAAGACTATGGAGTGTAATGAACTAAGCAGCGTCAAACTTGAATACCCCCATTGTTTAAATCGTTAAAAGAAGCAAGTCTCTTAAGTGTACTTTTTTAAAAGTAAGCAAAATGACCTAATTTAATATTTAAACAGTGGGGATCTTTTGATCTGCCACTGTTTAGAATAATAGACCCCTACAGTATGTGTCACTCTTTATATTAACTGAGAAATAATTAACAAGAATTACAGTCATTTTTTGGGGGGTTACAGGTTGTAACTATTAGGAAAGTACCCATCATTATTAGTGATGATTATAGACACCCTTGAAAAACACCTTTCATATATTTTCTGTGGATATGTACATGTTTTACATGGCTGTTAATAACACTACAAAAGACGCGCCGCAGGAGTCGTCTACCACCCATGGCCCTACCAGATGTTACCCACATTTACCAAAGGTTTCTATTGACCCAAGCAACAGGGCAGCTTTTATAGCATGAAGTATGCAGCTACTCTGGGCTCTTATTTGCTTTTAAGAATGAAGAATCTGAGGCAAATCTGAACTTGAGCCTGAAAGCTATTCAGAACAAACCAGCTCTGGTTTTAACTGGGATCAAAACTTGACATGCCTGTGTAGTAAAATACTTACCCATGGGAAGAGGTAGTGTAACCAACACCATGAGCAAATACTTTGAACAAGGTGAATATGTTGAACACTACAGGCTGGTTTCACAGACCCCCGATTAGCAGTAGTCTTGGACTACTTAAAATAACATGCGTTAGTCCAAGTTTAGTGAAAGTCACTGAGGATTTATTACACAAATCAAGATTTATTTGAATGCTGTTTATGAGTGTTGAAGTATATGACTGTTTTGATAATAAACCAGCTTAGAGGATGGGTATTAAAGGGAGCTTGAATGATAGGTGACT
Source organism: Polyodon spathula (assembly GCF_017654505.1). Taxonomy (NCBI): domain Eukaryota; kingdom Metazoa; phylum Chordata; class Actinopteri; order Acipenseriformes; family Polyodontidae; genus Polyodon; species Polyodon spathula. The sequence goes on along the minus strand of NC_054556.1, from coordinate 24,057,482 downwards.
ACTCGTGCACTGAACACAAAGCATGGAGAAGAAAAGCTTTTTTTTTTTAACATTTCCATACAAATGGAAATGCTTTCTGAGATATTAGATGGAAGCTGGAAAGAATATTGAATGTTCTCTGTTAGATGTGCTTATTCTCAAGCTTCACTGACTTGGTGCTTGAAAGGTCTGATTATAAATGCACTTTATGATTTAAAAACAAAAGAAACATAATGGAGCTATTTTTTGTCTACGTCTTACTAGTTACCGTAAATGTAGGTGTATAACACACACTTATTCACAAATTGTAAGAGCATTTCTTTATGTATATAAAGGGCTGCTTGTTTTAAGGTTCTCAAACAGTATACTTGGGTTATAGGATTCTATATAGAGTACTGTACAGGGAATGGGCAATTTTCTCCCTTCCAAACCAATTATTTATTAACCTTCTTGATTGTGTATTTGAACCATTTAAACTTCCAGCCAGATGCATGCTATACACGAGGTTCGTACTACTTCACATGTTATGTTATTCATTAAAACAGACTCTGAAAAGCTTTGTGTTTAAAATTTTAAGCTGATTGCATGTGAAAGATTTAACTGTTCACATCAAAATGCAAAGGAAAATAAAAACGTAACCATCTGCAGTATAGTGGCAATTAGTCTCTGATCCAGGAACAGACAATATAAAGAACAACACGCTCTGACACGAAGGTCCCATGGTTCTCTAGCCAGCTAAAGGTTAGGGTTCACTGAAAGGGTTATAACAGAGCACTCAGAACTTTAAGAGCCAGCATGCTTGTAATTGACTTTTAAACTCAATCTGAGATATCTCAAAAAGCATAACGACTTCCAAGATACACACATCTCAATGTCATGTTTCCTTTCAGGGCTATTTATAAATGATAATCTCAAATTAAATGATGTATGGATTTAATAAAAGGCATGATTAACTTAATTATATCAGCACTCTAAGTAAGTTAGCCTTCCATATAGTGCAGTCTATTAGCCTTTCTGAAACCAAATTCATACATTTATTGCTGTTAAAGATGTGTTTTCATAACAAAATTGATCTGATTCATGACTTACTGTACCCATTTCTGCTGGGTCTTCTTATTTTTGGTTGTGAAGGACTATGTCAGGTGGTATACAAGGATGGGAGCAAGCGAGTGCTAGTTGGAGCTTATGAAACTTCTCTACCCTGTACCCTCCAAATGGTGTCAGCACTACTAGTGTGCAAACTGAAACATTTCCGATGAGGTCTTTATCTTAGCAGTAAATGAAAATAAATCCAATGTGAATTTACGTGCTGTAAGTGATCTGCAGCCTCTCTACACTTCACAGCGTGGGTCCCAATAAAAATGCACTTTTTGCACTTGCCCACTGGAGCCTAGTTCACTTTGGCTTGTGATGGAAGTTACTTTTGGTGTCTTTGACTTACACCTGATTCAAGAGCAGATTTCACAAAAGAATGGTAAAATGCCTCCATCAGGGGCAAGCCCATTTCTTCACCACACAGGTCTCAGATTGTTCATCAGATTCTTTCAGTGTCTCAATCACTAAGGGCAAACATTAGTCAGCTGCTTACAGGAAACGGTATCTGTTAAGAATTTTAAAAAGCCTCATTGTTTAAACACAGGAAACACTTACAGGCTGAAAACAGTACAAACAAAACAATATTTAAATAATCGAATGTCAGTAATAGACCGGAACAAGAAAGGATGAAAGCAGTAAAGATTAAGCTATTTGAAAACTGATAAGACTTGGGAATGAACTGCTGAAATCTGCAGTGTAAATAATTCCATCCGGAACAGATCACTGTCGGTGAGCAAGCACCGCGACGACTGAGAATGATTATATGAAAAGCAATTAAACTCTTGCGAACGCTCTGTGTACGTGGCACCGATGGGGGTTTGACGAAATGAACTGTGGAAAATGTAAGATGGAATCTAAATGAAGGCGCTAATGAATGACTCTCCAGATTTACTAGAGTTTCTGGGTGATTACCACTGTCCTGTGGGTAAGCATCTGGTTCTGTTTTTGCAGCTGCTCGAATCATTTCTGGTTTTTCTGCTGCACCACTATTTCTTTACATTTTCCAATTTCTAAAGAGATTCATTGTAGTTTTTTTGTCACTAGGATCTATGTGTTTGTTAACACTGCACATCAACACCCATAGATGTGTTTAATCAGAGGGTTTTTATCCAAAATATTGCCAAGTTCACACTTTTGTCATACGCGTAATTGTTTTGGATAACATGAGATTTACAATATCTCGTGTACTATAATTATCTTCCAAAGGAATAAAAAGTAGGCACTTTGACCTGAAACTGTATAATGAAGGAATAAGAAATAAAATAACATTGAATAACATATGAAAAACAACTTCCTTATCAAACTGAAAAACAAGATGCCTGTGACATCAAGCAACAAATAGCCAATAAATCAAAAGGTATTGATTTTAGAATGTATTTATCTCCCTTACAAATATTTATGCTTCATGGTAATATATTTCCTGATGTGTCAATTTTATATATATATATATATATATATATATATATATATATATATATATATATATATATATATATATATATATATTAAAATGTCATTAAATGACAACTGTTTTGCACTGTAGTTCTTGGAACAATAGATAATTCTAAAACTCTGAATCGGTTTGTGGTCCTTTTTGGGTGCAGTCTACCATGAAGGAAAAATATTTTTATATATTTTCTTATCGAAACAGTAAATCATTTCACTGAATGCATGAGTGGGTCCATTTCATTATTCCCAGTGGAAAAACAGAACCTCAGCTCTAATTAACAATTAGCAAATATTGTATTTGTTGTTTAAATTTTAACCACAGAATAAGAGCTCTTGTATTATTGATTTCTCAAGTATGACATACACAGTCTGAAACATATTGTAGGTGTATAGTATTTAAAACATTTTTAAAACGATATAAATTATTCAAGCTGTGTTTAATATACAATATATAGCCTAGAGACGGCCACTCAGTCTCAAATTTAGGCTGGAAAGCAGGATAAGCCCTCAAGGGGTTTGCGTGCATAATGCTTGGTACCTCAGTAAAGTGGAGAAGGAATTGTTTTAGATCTGTAGCCAGTGTAGTCCACAGAGCTGCTATTGCATCATTAAGAAGATGCTGTGTTTGCCATAAATATCTCAACAGTTTTACCATCAAAATATGGGTTACAATTATTCCAATTCCTGTTAAGATTGAAACATTTGTTTCAGTGTCCTTGCAGGTATTTAGAGCTTTGTTACCACGGCAGCCCTGCCTTCTACTTCAAGATCACTTTAAGGAAGGTGAAGGTGAAAAATGTGCCATTGGAAAAGCAGAGATTGGTTAGCATAGAGCCAAGTTGCTTCTTGGTTTTTTACAAGAGAAAGTCCCATCACACTTGATCTCTCCTTCTCAGTAACATGATGATTGTGTATTATATAGGCAGTGTGAATAGTGCATTACACACCAGTCACATGCATAATTTGAAGCAGCGATACTCTAGTTTGAGTCTGAGCTGAAGACTGACACAGTACACTACGTGTCATTACCCTACATGTCAAACATCAGTGAGCCAAAGAAAAGCAGTTTCTGAATTTCATTGGCTCCCTCCACACATTCCATTAAGTAAATGAAGCTGAGCCTATAATTCAATATGCATTAGAAGTACTTATTAACCAACAAATGTAATTAAGATAAACTACGATTAGAAATTATGTTTTATATCATTTCTATTTAAAAAAAGGATTGCAGACCTACTGTGTCTTATGTAAACTTATGAATGCTGTAATGGATTCTAATGGAATCTTTCCCCAAAGAATAAATCCATTTTAATAAATCTAAATCAGAATGAATTCTTTATTGAATTATTTTATGCTTCTGAAAATGTTCAAACGGTGGCTGGAAATGCACATTGCGTTTTTACTCGCTAAGCACATTCACAACAAATTAATTATATTTGCAAATTCATTCTAGAAGATATTCTGACCACAGCTCTCTCCAGAGTTTTGACCAAAACCTAATTCATGACCTCAGGAATGTGACAAAACCTGAATCCCACTGATGGAAGCTGAATGAACTGGTCCAGTACAGAAACCACAGAATAAAGGATATTGTTACAAGCCAACAGCATACATTAAATGCAGCACCTCACCAAAGTCCAGCACCTCACCAATGCAATTGAAGTGCAGCTAAAATGCAGGGTTTTTCTTTACATATGGAAAAAAACCTGGTTCCTGAAATGTATGGCTGTCTATCAAATGGAAGTGATTTCAGCCAACTGATTTCCTGTATCAGAGAAGAAAGGAGTTAATTTGAATTTTAAAGCCGTTCTAAGCTATGTAGATTAGCTGGCACTGATTGTTGCTTTTTGGATAATTGTTTTTGTTTATATTCAAAGGTGCACCCACCCTTCACGCCCTCACTCTATAGACATCACCATGCTTTCAGCAATGTTCCTATCGGACTGTGTCTCCTATTCAGTCTCGAAACAGAATAGAGAAATAAATGGATGAGATAGGTGTCCATGTCTCATCCAATTACTGACTCTGCCATGTACTGACTCTCCAGCATTGGAGATTCAGACTACAGACGAAAAACATCTCAGGGGATTGCTGAACCCAGGCACTGCCTTTTGCATCAGTCACATGGAGCTGCTTCTCCGCTGCACGTACGCCAATGGAAAGACAGTTCTCGTCTCCTCTGCTGATCTACCCCATTGATTTCAGTGACATTGTCAACAGCGCTTTTACTAGGGCTGTTGAGTTCGGTGGAGATGATGTGCGCGTTATTCGTTGCAGAAATCCTACACTGACATTCACAGCTGGTCGCTGTGCTAGTTTTCAGCTGGTGCTTCTGGTTCAAGCGATGTTAATGCTGACTCAGGAGCGGGTTTAAAAAGGGCTGTTTTATATAATCTACATTTCCATATTATTAAATTCTTACCTGTTTGTGTTCTCAATAACTGATTTGTCATGCACTTTAACTATTCCAATAAAGAGACAACAAAAGATGCATAAAGTAAAAGATTTTTAAGAAATTGGAAAATGTACATTATATAAAATATTGTATTAAGTTCTGTTAATTGTGAAAATCTGTACAATATGTTATTGTGCAGTACCTACTATTAAAAGAATCCAAGGCTGTGTTTTTTGACTCTGTGTGAGTGCTCAAGTTCACCTTATCTCATAATATCAAAGCCTACAAAATTTAAACGCTGCTTGAATCTGTTTTTGCAAAAACTTGTGTCCTGCTGAGTCATGCTTTCCTTTAACACCCAGTATTTTCCAACAGAGATAGTTGTAGTTTTTCTTCTACTGCCATGTTGCCAACTGGCCTATTGCCACCTACAGTTCTACTGCAAAGTGTTTTATTCAATACATTTTTTTGTGATTTATGAATTTAGCTGCCAGTGGTTTTATTAATCTCCCAGTGCCAGAGACTGATTTAATTTTAACTGAGAATTTGCGATTGCTAGTCTGTTCAAGTTCTCGTTTATGGATTCTTGTATAACTAGAGGTAAAACCTTCATTCATCTGTGGTCCAGCAGAGTTGTGTCAGCCTCAGGTTCATGCATTTCAGGTAAAACCTAAAATCTGAATTGGTCTACAAACCAAACACAAAATAAGAAAAATGCCTTTGATCAAAATACTAACCCTATTCATACTCCTTATACTACATGATTTCTGCTGTTCTCCAGATGTTTTTCAGTAATCTGAAACAAGAGTGCTTGTATATACTCTTGTGTGTCAGTACTCTAATATCTTGTTTTCATGAGCTTCAAGAGTTTCTGATGGCTGTGGGCAGTTCTTTCCCAGCAAGCCCTGTGACTAAGATCGTATTCTTTTGTTTACAAAACCGAAAGGATGGACGCTGTTGTTTTGTTTCCGATAACCCTAACAATTCTTTAGAGACTTTTGCTACAAAAAAAAAAAAAAAAAAAATTAAAGCACAGAGAAAGCTGCTCATCCCAGATATGGATTTAATGTTTCCGCTCACTCATCAGTTGATTGGTCAGTGTTGTGATGTATTCATGGAAATGATCTGTAACATGTCTTGTCTGTTTGCTGTAAAGGTGTGTCATACCAGTGGTTCACCACAGTCCTTTAAACCTGCAATGATTAGACTGTTAGGCGTTATTAAACCAAACCAGCTGTTTCCCCAGACAGTATCACACTTTTGGTAAGCAGAATAAAAGTAATTAATATATGTTCATTTCCACTGGGGGAGTGACTGCACTGTTAAGTATTTGCTATTGTTTTTTTTTGGTTTTGTTTTTTCATACTCCTGAGGACCAACAGCAATGTATTTGTTTAAAACACATTTTCTTTACCATCTTTAGACAAGGCCATTAGCAGGAAACCAGTTGTAGTTTTTCATTTATTTTGCAATTTTTACTCTGAACGCAACAAATTTACTGGCCATGTTTTGTATTCCTAACACGTATAGTGTTTGCTTTTATTTCCATTTGGCTAGAATCTGTACTTCAAGGAACCAATAATTTGTATATGCATAGAAATCCAATGTTATTTTAGTTAGTTTTTTTTTTTTTTAAATAAGAAAGCTAAAAAATACTTTCTAACATAATTTGAAGCTTTACACTTGTCAAAATGTTATTATAATATACTGTCAGTCCTTGTTTATAATTGTCAAAACACAGTTATAAAGGATTTATTGACAGATCCTTATAAATGGAGCCAGCAGTTTCTTTAAGGTCATTCTTTAAAGAACATCGATCTAACAAATACATTTTAGAAGTGGTGGTGGCTCTCATTGTCTTTTTATTTTGCTTTGGCTCTACAGGGTTGAAGTGGCCCCCACCCTTTAGAACAGGGGTCCACAAAATTGACCCTTCCAGTCCAGCTCTTTGTTCCAACCATGTTCCATATTTAAACCAATGGACCTTCTCCATGTGGATACAAAAGTAGTTTTAGTGTTACCTGTAATATGAGGAGCGGAATAGCCCTCCAGGACTGTGATTGGCCACCACAGCTTTGGAAGCAGCAAAGTTTCTCCCTAGATAACTCAGTGTGACCTAATCTTGGGGAGATGCTGGATTGAAGACCGCGCCCTTTGGCAACCAGTCACGGAATCCAGGGAGCCTGTTTTATTTCTGCACCATTCATCACACATATGGCAGCCTGATCCTTTACCATGCAGCCAGAACCGATTTTGGAGACACTAATGATCTGATACCTATGCCCTTTGGCTTCCAACTCTGCAACAGGTGATAACAATCAAAATCAAATGCTGAAAAGCCAGCTCACACATGCTGGTGACTGCAAACTGGGTTGGGCCTTAATCTAAGCAACGTTTACCTTCAAGGGTGGATACAGTTTGATAGCTTGCTGTGGCAAAGTGGTGAGTACGTGCAGGTGAGTGCAGTGCAGAGTGGATAAATGACACAGACGATGAAATGCAGGTGCAAGGGTGTTTATTAAATGAATTCAATGTCCAGAGCCTTATAGCAAACCTGCAAATAATAATAATGTTGGAAGTGGTACAGCGGCGTGTATCACTTCTAATTTATAATCCCACGGGTTTGACCCGTAACCCAAAGTCCAGTTCTTTCACCCACACAAAACACAAAACACAGACACAGTTCCGATAGTGCGTGATTTTAGTGCTCGTGGTGCAAAGAGACGGTTCCTGTAGTGGAAAGGTGAGTGGTGATATCCGTGTTTTACGCTGGCCTGAGGCTGCAGCTCCGGATCGTGCTCAGTAGTCTTAGTGAAAACAACACAAGACAAACAGTGTTAATACACAAACAAGCAGGACACTCACGGTTTCGGTATACAAACAGGGTCCTTCTGGGCTATTTAGCATAACCATCTGTAAAGGAACAGATCACAAAGCCACGCCCCCCTATTTATACCCTCGCCCATGACCCCTAGGTTAACGAGTGCATCCGCTCCTCCAATCCTCAGATGCCACGCCGTTTACTGTCCGGGTCAGTGAGCTTGGGTGCCGTAGCTTCGCCCCTTTCCTAAATGACCGACTTCCACCTACCCTTCGGAGTAAATTGTCTTGCCATTTGTTTAAGGTTACTCTGTTCCTCCTTTCTAGTGCCCTCACCGATCGGGAAGGAGATCTAACACCAAGCGTCATTCGATCTCTGTCACACTCACTTACACTGTGTTATACTTGCTGTTATTACACAGTAATAACACAGCAATTAAAACTTGTGAATACACAACTGCATGCTAAACTGCAGTGTCATTTCTTAAGATTTACAAGAGTTATCAAACATTTCGAATATTGTAATAGTCTTTGTATTTAAACAGTAACAACACACACTGTAGCCACACTCATGTTCAGTGGTTGTCAATCACTATTTAACAGAATTTTTGTTTTACTCAGTGTATAGATTCCAGTTCAACAGTTCAGTTTAACATTTAGGGTACATGTAACAAATTAAACAGTGCCCAGGTGATAAAATAAGATTAGAAACATTGCTTTAGTAGAGTAACACATAGTGCTGCAACAAATATTAAATGGAGTCTATGCTATATACTTATGCGATGGAGTATACTGGTCCTACAAGACCCTAAGGGCTTTTTAGGACCCTGGGGGACATGAAGGTTGAAAAGGGGAATTTTGGCTTCAGGTTGAGGCAGGTGAGAAGCTAATTAGTTAAATAGTTTCAGATCTGTGTTAATCACCTGTTTGTCCTCAACAAACTAATGCAGTAAGCTCTATAAAAAGAGAATGCAAATGAGAATGCTGTGCTGTGTTGTGTTGTGTTGTGTTGTGTTGTGTTGTGTTGTGTTGTGCTGTGTTGTATTGTACTGTGGTGTGTTGTAAGAGGTCATTTTGAAAGGTCTAAATATTTGATGGGGGTAAAAGGACTTAGCCTGCCCCCCCAGTTAGTATAGGACAGAGGGAGATTCAAATCTAACAACAGAATTCTCTGTTCCAAATCACAAGCGTTGCTTAACAAACGCAGAGTATGGCATAAGAAAAAGTGACTGATCTGAATTAAGCTGTTTGATTTAGGTGTAAATGTACTTTCTTTCCCTCACATTGTACTTCTTAAATATACAAAACACATTGTGAAAGAGCACTGGCTTGTTTATTTTTCACTCATGAGAATGGCCGTATCACCTCGACCATCCTCATTCTTAGAGTACTCACAGCACTCCACGACTGTTAAGGGAGTATCTTCTCTATAGTTAGTGTAAGCTTAATCAAAAATACAATTATATCTGAGAAACACCAGTAATCAAATAGCTTTGCGGCATGAAGCAGTATCAACGTGGATAAAATGGCTCTTAATGCTGTAACTGCAATACAAGACAAGCTACATGTACTGGAATCTGGAGTGTAGCTACTGTCCCAGTCTCACTGTGGTTAAACTGAAGTGTGTTTTAGATCGACATATAATAAGGCTTGACAAATTTGAAACTGAATTATAGCTGTCGATGTTTTGCATGTGGCCCCTCTAAATAAAATGTAAGCCTAATGTGATGGCTGTTCATCATTAGCCAGGCTTTCATGTGTGAGAGAGTGTGTGGAGGGAGAGCTGTTGCTAAATAACTGTAAAATATTAATTGCTGAGCCTAGACTATTCATTTCAAAATCCCTAACAAATTTAGAGAAATACAGTGCTAACCCAAACCATACAAAAAAATGCGTTGATTAGCTGTGTTCTATGTTTTATAATTCACGTAAAATCAGTTCTAAGCTCAGACCATTTGTCCTAGTGATATTTTAATTGAACAGTATGGAAAGTCAGGTTTTACAGAAGTTGCATGGCAATGGATCAATTCTTTTAACCGGGGTTCAGATTATAGAGCCCACTAAAGCTGAATGACTAAACTATAAACAAGACTGTTGCTAAAATGGATTACTGTGTTGCCATGTGAAATTCTGTTCCCTATCAGTTGTGCATCTGGTACAAGTTCTAGGTGCCTTAAAAAAAACCCAACCCGTCCCACCCACAAAGCTCTGGTTGTCACTCCAGTTTCGACTACCATGTGGCGCTTGGCACTCAAAAAAATATTCATGTGCAAAAGGTTTTGTATGGTAGAACAGAATCAACGCATCATTTAAGTAAATCTCAATTGAAATACCCAAGAACATGATGACTTTTCTAATAGACTAACAGATGGGAGTGTATTGTCTTCCTAGGTCGATACTCAGCGCCTCACAAGTCTGACCAGTGGGTCACGACCTGAAAGAATCAAAAGCCATTTGAAAAGTGGAAGGAGAGCTAAGCAAATCTCTGTGTAGCAAGCCAGCCCTTGGAGCAGTTTAAGGGGTTAGAATCAATACCCATTCATACCTTAACAAATTCTTAATGTGAGGTGGAAAAGTCCTTTTAATTAAGTGTCATTCTCTTTGTGAAAATCAATGCCTTTGTATACTTGATATTGTTTTTTTGGGGTTTTTTTTCCATGCAATATATAAAGAAAATACTGTTAGTACTTTTTAGAATTTAGCAGTGGCATGTAGTACAATATTTGAAAACACATGGAAATATACTCATTTTTTGTCTTTGTATTACCAATATAAAACAATTAATTGCCTATGTTTTTCTTTGACTCGTTGATGAACGATGTGATATGTGTATTGCCTAATTACACAATGGATCATGCACAATAATTACACGGCTTGGACGAGTGTCGTTGCTGTGTAGTAAACGGTTCACACTTTACAGTTTGTTTTATGATTGACTAAAATGATCTGGAAAGTTGTCTAAAGGTCTAACCAGCTGTTCTATCTGCTGTCATTCATCCCAGTTTTTTTCATTTTTTAATGCACGATTTCTTATGGCTGGAGTAGCAAAGTCAGAATTCATTATAATACATAGTTTGTCGTTACATGATAATCCATTGTAGCACAATGCATGTTAAGGCAGCAGAAGGCAATGCTTGAGCTGGGGGGCACAGTAAATTAAACTGTAATGCGATATCACAGTTGTGCAATTATTTTTCATCACCTACATAACAGCCACCAACTTCTAATCAAATCTACAACACTCATTCGTGGCAGAACATTATATGCTCAAGCCTGGATGTACAAATCTATCACCTTTTTTCAGCTTTTCTTTAAAACCCCCCCATTTAAATCCGATATAATTTGCTTCTCACCCCCCCCCCCCAAGGCAGGTTTGTTTCCAACGTTCTCTGAAACCTTGACTTTGCTTGATGGGCCAGAACAGCCATTATCACACTATAGATGGCTCTTGTTTTACATTTCCTATAATATATAGCATACTCTACAGTGGAGTGGTATAATTATGTGTTGCCTCCCCCTCCAGATGTATTTTTTCTGTTTTAGTGTATGTCAGCTTTTGCTCTCGCGCCTAATAAAATGACTCCATTTCAAAGCAAGTCCAGTTATGCTAATGGTTACGTGATTTCCGTGAATTAACAGACAAACCCTATTTATTCTCAGCATGCAGTGAACTGAGCGTCAGCATTACATATTGGACATGGTTAAGGAAGACAAAGGGTTGCATTGAGGAACCAATAAAATGAAAATGTACAGTGGCACCTGGAAATACTTGTAATTGTATCAGTCTCGACTCTGACGCCCTGTAATTGGCTTTCACAGGGTTTCTGGCTGGGCTCTAGGTATAGTCCTTGCTTTATCATATTAAGAGTCTTAAGCCAGACCTCAAAGTAACTGATTCCACAGGGTCCTAAAAATTAAGTTACCGTAACTGGAATTACTGGATGTGTGGGTTTTTTTTTTAGAAAAATGTTAATGCTGTATTTACTGGTAAAACATAACCACAGGCTTGGTAAAATCATTGCAGTAGATAGTGACAAAGTGACCAAATATTGTCAGGCAGAATTTTACATAATAAATTAAGCTTCTCCATCTCTGGTGAGACTAGGATCCCCCCGATGCCTACTTAACAGCTTTAAATTGCACTGAATCAAAGGAAAGAAAGCTCTGTTTGTCTTTTAAATAGCGGTAATAGTGACAGTATAAAGAATATGGAGTTCTTACCCTACCACTTATACCTGAAACAATACCTTAATGGAAAAGTAATGAACCCTACAAACAATGCATCACTGGGTTCCTTTGTTTCATCTGCTGTGTTTAGATGGTTGTTTCATAGAGTAACACCACTGAGATTTCTCATCTAATTATACAGGTCTCTGATTCTCAGGGTTAGGATTTTTGTAATGAACTGGCTAGTACAGAAGGAATTGACCTGTACTGAAATGCTGCCAGGACACTATGAGCAGCAATTAACAGTTTGCTGTTTTTTAAAATGCTGCAATTGGAAGTTGAATATCTACAAAGTGGACCTCGGTAGACCTTGGCTTAATATTTCAACTGATGGACGGCACCTTCAAAAGCACAGCACTGCATAACACCATGCTGGGCTAATGGAAGAACTGGTCCATTGTGTGCGTATGCGTCCCAGTGAGACTCGGGGCTCCGCTGTGTACACTGCAGCATCTGCTTACTCTTAAAGGAGTGCTAACCAAAGTTTTAAAATCAGAACTAGCAGCATTGTCACTGGCTCTTGGTTCTTTGGTTGTGTTTTATATGTGAAATGCAGATGTTTCTAAGACAACTGTACAGAAATAAGTTGCTGCTACTTGCTAGTATGATATCACTTCCTGTGCGGTAGCTTGGATGATCTAACTGCAATCAGGTCATGTGTCACCCTCCCCGAATATCAGTAGTCTTGGACTGCCTTAGTTAAGATTATCAGGGTCTGTGAAAGTGGTAATATTAAAAAGAGAAACAGAACAATGAGTTGCAACAATAATGCTGCCGTAATGCAAAAAATGTTTTCTTAAACATTTAGAGATCTGAAGGGATTATAACCCTACAGGCACAGCATTTTAAACCTTTATTAAAATTATTGCTAACTCTTGCAAAAAAAAAAAAAATCTTACCATATAGTACTGCATATAGTCTTTGTTCATAGACAAGCGACACAATTTATTCTGAGGTTTGCCTGTGCATATATTAAAAAATAAAATATAATGCATAAACACAGTAGCATGCTTTGAACTGCTTTGGCAGGTACATTTATATAAACCATATAAAAAAGATTTAAAAAAAATAATGCTTTGTATGTTTCTCGTAAACCCATTTAAGGTTTTAAATCCCCAAACTACTGTTGTGAGTCTCAAACCATTATATGTTTAATATAAAAGAAGAAAAGAAATGTATTCTGTTAATTTAGACAGTGGTCTTGTATTTTCTATTCTTTGCATTAAGATGTGAAGTATATTGTATATTGTACCATGCTGGATATGGAATAACATGCCAGAAAGTGTCAGTCCTGTTGGCATTTTATTTAGGCTGCTCAACACACAGGGAGCCATACAGATCTTGTTCAATGCACAGGCAGTCTGGAGCATTCTTCACCACAATGGCACTGCTAACAGGAAGCAGTGACCAGTCCAGTAAACCACACTCATCATGCCCTTTCTGAATCCTCCCGTCTGAGACCCTAAACCCTCCAAAACACAGGTAAACAGGTACCCATAATCCAGCTCTCTCCCTAATCCACTGTATTGCTTCTTGTTTTCTGCATAACACACTACCTCCACCCCTGTCCATCACAATGTATCAGGTATTTTTTTACAGGAGGGAGAGGGGAGTTACATGCATTCTAGAATAGTAGCTTCATAGATTTGGAATTAGCATTCAAGATTTGGAATATTACATTATACATTACACATTAAGGAAATGATATGCAGCATTTAACATGCAAAACTCATATGCATGCGTATGTCTTTTTCTATGACTAATAAAACAGTTAAAATTTATTCAAATCTCTAAACCAGACTTACTGTCTCTTTTTTTCTGCTATTTATTGTGGATGAACTGACGATAATAACTGCAACTCGACTTGAGCGAAATTGCTACAGTAACAGCTGTTCTTGACAGTTGAATCGCATTGTTATCACTGAGGTACAGAGTAAGGAGACGGTATAATAATTTAACTACATTCTGTTATCTGCAGGTGTTTTATATATATATATGTGTATATTATATATATATATATATATATATAATATATATAATATATATATATAATATATAATATATATATACCGTGATACTTCCAATCGAAAGACATTTTAAAAATAAATTTTACACACTGAAAATGTGTGAGCATACAACTTTTGCATGTTAAAAAAAATAAAAATAATTCAACCTGTCTATGCTGTATGCCTGAAATATGCTAATCTGGCAACTAAACAGAATGCAAAAATTCTTTGAAGACATTATAAATATCGTATTCCTTCGAATTTAAGATGTGCTTTTTTAACCATTTTTTGCTTCTCAAAAATAGACTGTGTCTTAAATTCGAGTACAGTATAGTGATGCGTGTATTAAAATCGCCAACAAAAGACGTGACTACCCGAGTACACAAACAGCAACGTGACTGTCTGCTGAGAAAAGACAACAAAGGTGTCTGCCCGAATACATAAGCAGCAACGTTACTGACTGTTGAGACAAACCAAGCTTCCTGAGGAAATCCAAGAGAAACATTTACAATTTCAGCAATTCTAACAAACAGTACCAGCTTGGACAGATCAGGCCCCTGTATTTTTCGACATGCCAAGCACAGTTCAGTGCTGTTGTGGTTGCTGGGTTACATGTTGCCTGATGCTGTGGAGTGTTGTGTCGTGTTTTCTGTTGCCGGGATGTGTGAGGGGTGTGTGTACGACAGAGACGCCATCTTAAGTACTATAGTATGCAGCACAATAAACATGCTCCATGGTTAATCAACAACAACTCTGTTTCATGTCATTTTTGTACATTACAACTCCGTCATTGAGATTCTGTCTTTGTAAATGCATATTTATTTGAAGTTTTATTTTTTCCTCAAATTAAAGTTTGTAAAGTTGGGCTGTGTCTTAAATTCGAGAGCGTCTTAAATTTGAAGCCCCAATAATGGAATGATTCTTTTATTTTACCTATTTGTATTTCTTAGTCTGAAAAAAAAACCTAACAAATTCACTTTATGAATACGGTTAACAGCACTCAAATAAACATCTTCTGTGTTTCAATCATGTGCTCTAACCTCCTCACAGATTTCTGAAATACTCTGACAACACACCCTGAAGATAAAGCATGACTTTTTGTTCAAGCATCAGCCATTAACAGAGTCTAGTAAAATATCAGCAGTGGCACCTAAGGTCCTAAATGTCATGATAATTAATAGCAAGGTGCTAAGAAGAACATTGCAAATACCAACACACCAATGTATTGCAATGGAATGACACAGAGAACAAAAAGGTTGTTCTATTTAGGTATGGTCATGCAGAGTGGGCATGTCACAAATGCACAGTGCAAATTATAGATGTTTAAAGCAAGGCAACAGTAAGACTCAGTCAGTACAGAATAGCACCCAGAAGCCATATCAGTTTAAAGTCATACATTAGATATTGTTCTGTGTTATATGTAGCCAGGGGTATCCAGAACCCAGGTAATGTCCTTCTTACAGCTGTCTCTTCTGCATTTGAAACAATTACATTTTTAATCAGCCCAACCCAGTAAAATATTGAAAGGTGATCATTCTGGCTGTTAAACAGTTAAACATTGTCAGTGGGGTTGGAAACATCTTGGTACCTAGCCATGTACCTTGACTGTCCATTCACTGGACATGGGCTGTGAGTAGGAAGAAACCTCTGGAATTGATAATAGGAGAGATGTGCTCTGTGGCTTAGAGCTGAGTAATTCCCATTGGCTCATAGAGAGCAGCCCTCGCAGAGATGAATGAACGGTCTCAGAGGAAGACAGAGAGTTAGATAGAGTTGGCCAGTGATCACCCTTGTCTTGCTGAGAGCCTTCGTGGAGGAGGACGAAGCCAGTGCAGCTGGGCTTCTAAGGATGGGAAGTGACCTTCACTTACCCCCAAGAGGGAGAGCGGTGCAGAGGTGGAGTGGCAGAATAAAAGAGGAAAGTATAGTGGGGGAGGAGGGGAGGAAGGTGGAAAACAAAAAACTGAAGGCAGAGAGCAAGAGCATGGCTTGGAGTTTAAATAAGGGTTTAGCAGATTTTATTGGTAGGAAGGAAATGGAGGGAGGGTGAATCACACCCAAGGTTACAATACTAATTTTATGGATTTTGTGTTATTAATTAAAAAGAATTTAACAGCCCTATAGAAAAATGTACATTTATTTTTTTCCTTTCTTTTCTGTCAATAATCTTTTAGTTCTGTGTCAGCAGCTTGGTAATTGATCGACTTAAAGGAACTACATGAAATGAAAAGTGACAGACCATGTGACAGTCCCAGCCCCAGTGTTTCTAACTCTCTCCCGCAATCAGCATGTGGCCAATTCAATACAAACATTCCTCCCATATTTGCCCCCTGGGTGTCACAGTATGATAAGTAGAAACAGATTGAAAAAAGGTCCTAAAAGACATGACAGATCAACAACAAGTTACCATTACCAGTTTCCCCAAAACAATCCCTATAATCTGATATTTGTTTAGAGTGTGTATTCTTGATATCCAACAGCTGTCCAGTTTTTCGATACCCAATTAAAAGACACATCATTCCCTGATATCTAGGGGTTGTTCTTCGGTATGTGGTTTCCACAGATCTTAAACTGCAGCAATCTCCCCATTCCCTAGCAGTTTTGGAAACCCCTTCAAACAGACTCTGCTGCAAGAGGCCCCCTCATTGGTATTCCCATTGGGTGAGTACCGGTGTTGCAGCAGTGACAGCAGAGTGAATGGGAGGCCAGACCGGGCTTCTGTGAAAATCAAAGAGATATGTGAATTGGAAATGAGAGACCACCCATAGAGAAAACAGGGAGAGCAGGGGCCAAATAAAACGTTTGGTGTTTACCAATCCTTAAAGAGTTAACATGTTTGTATTTACCTTTACTTTGTGACCCCTTTTCCCATTTTAGTGTCCTTTAATTTAAGGAGCAATTTAGAATATTTACGAGTGGGTTTTCTGTTTTGTGTCTATTGATGTTTTCTGTTTGATGCTTATTGATTTTCTGCTTTCCACAAAGTGTGTGGAAAGTGTCTAATGTAAAGAACTTTTCATTAGAGTTCCAAATACACATTCATGCACTTTATCACTGTAATGCTGCTGTTGATTTCTCTCGATAAAGGGACACCTTCTCCACTTTCTTAATAATGAATTTCCTATTTGGAATTCAGCTTTGAGGATTCAGTACCAGCGGTTGAAAGAGCAAGTAAGACAAGTGTTATATATCAGGCTGACACACAATAGTCAAACTGAACGTTGTGTACTTTTTATTTGATCAAAGTCATATAATAAGGTGTCATGAAAGAGCTGTACCAGAGTATTAAAGGTAACAGATTTAGTCATCTGTCATAAAACAAAAAGGCTCCAAATGTAATTAATAATAAAGGTTAATAATAAAATAGATGATTGCTTTCGGAATACTATGTTGCTGCCTTGGGAAAACGCCCGTGCTGACAACGCTTAGCTGCTTGTTTGACTGCCACCCCTCTCCAGGTTAGGCCTGTAGGGGAGATGTATCTGCCTGAAAATATTATCCAAGTGAGTGTATGAAAAAGCCTTAATTTGTCATTCTGTCCTAAAGCTCTGTGATTAATTATAGAGACTGAACCAGAGGCAGAGTAGGACTCCAGAATGGAACAAGGCTTTGCTGCTCAGCTTTGGGGACCCCGGTTTTGAATTTGCTACGAGACGCAGTGAGTAGTATACATTTATTTTTTTCGGATCGCTGTCCTTTGAGTAGCGGAACAACTGGCATTAATTGGCTTTATATTTGGCAGAATCAGCTCACAAAAGAGCTGAAAGTACAAGTGCTGAGCTGATGTAGCAGATGGTTTTCCTCTGGGGGTGATAAGTATGTTCCATTAGTAGGATGGTGCCTACACTATGAAGTCATGAGCAAGTTTTACCTGACCCAGAAAGCTTTCTAAACACAATTCTAAAGCGCTATTGGTCTGCACCTTAATGAACATTAAAACACTAGGGGGCATCTTTATTAAAGGAATATAAATACTGGTAATGTTCAACAATTTTGCTGTTGTTCAAAGTTAACATTTCTTTCCCTGGACTGTTACACATCTAGAAAGAAATACACGCATGTTGCAAAAAGTGTACTGAGAATTTTGAATTGACACAAAAGCTTAGTAAACCTAGCCTCGGGTAGCATTGTAAAAAAAAAAAAAGAAAACAACACCCAGGAAAAATGCTTAGCAGACAATTATTTCCAGTGGATCTATGGTAAACCCTAGTACATCATAACCACAACCTTCATTTGTGAAAGGAAACATTAAAGCTGCTTATGTTTATAGATGAAATTTGCATTCAAGGCGATGAATAGCCTTTCAGGTCTAATAAGATCTCTTCATGTCTGTGGGATTAAAGCAATACAGCTTCCTGGCATTGTAAATACATGGCAGAGTTGTTTTCCTTTTCAACATTAAACAAGAGTTTTATGGGCTTTCAGCTGGAAGGCAGCCATCGAATTTTCTAATCACCCAGAACCTCATTAGGCACGGTGAGCCACACACTTAATAAAGGTATCATAATCTGCTTTTAGGCCTGACTTGGGAGCTGGGGATGTAATTCTGAACAGCGTAATAACACTTCTATGTTCCCAGCAATAAAAAATACTTCAATGCGGGAAAATATTGACAATTTTAATATGTACTCTGGTAAGCTGAAGTGTTATATATTTGACTTCAGACAGATGCTTTCCTAGTTATTCAGCAGAACCCATCATAACCCTCAGGGTCTCTCTCTCGCAAAAGTGTCTGTTCTTTCAGTTAGGAGAAAGGGTTTAAATTGCAGAAGGCAGTGTTGGGGAAGTTACTTTTAAAAAGTACTCAGTTACTGGTACTAAGTTGCTTGAACAAAATTGTAACTAGTTACAGTAACATATTACTTTGACAAAATGTAAGTAGTTACAGTCGCAAGTAGTTACTTCACAGGCACAGTTTACATTCTACATTTGTTATATGTGTTATAAAGCATGTTAAATATAAACAGTATTGGTGATACAAAAGAGAAATACAGTCGTACATGAAAATGTAATGAAGACATGTATATAACAACATAAAGCTTTACACTAGCAACAAGTCATTGAACTGCAATTGTTAATAACTGGTAATAAAAACAATTATTCCTAGTTAATAATAATCAAAACACATTTATAATCGTTTTATAGATGGATCCTTAAACTGAGCTTTGTGTTCTTGCAGTAGTGTCTGCTGCATCCTGGAAAGAGTTAAAAAAAAAATCCCATATCATATCTTGGAAATCTGCAATATAGCAGTAAGTGATAATTTAGTCTGCTCAAGAAGTGTTATTTCTTATAGACCGTGGACACTTTAGAACATTTCCATGGGTCTGTAATTGCTTTTTCTCACTCAATAGTTTATAGTGAATGCTAAATTGAAGCGACATGTCATTTTCTTCATTTTCCACCAAGATTCTGACATTTCGGCACAGCTGTCAGCAGTCTGGTTCTCAATGGCATTATCAGACATGAATTTCCTTATTATAGGAGTGATTTCTCAGGTTTCCAAATCAAATTTCAATGCCTTTCATTTGCTTCAGTGCCACCTTCCCCTTCTTTCTTAATCTTGAACTTTTAAAATCTCTTATTTTTGTTCGTTTGAATGGCTAAGATTCACATAACGGCTACTCCTGTCACTACAACTCTGCAGCAGTATTTGACCTGGCTTAAAGCATGTGAATACAAGGTGGCACCAATATGTATAAAATAATAAAATACTAAAACCTATTAAAATTGACACAAAGGCATGGACACTCATTGACCTTCAGTTCTCTTGAACAGTTGTTGGGATTTTTGCTTTGAGGGAAATTAATTGGGGAGAAAAAAAGTGGGGGGAGTTGAATATATATCATATATATATATCATATATATATATATATATATATAATGAATATATACTATGTCCTAGTTCCGTTTGACGATCAAGGCAAACTGACTTTTTTTTAGATTTGTAAAGCTGTGTCATTTGTGTCTTTTAAGTAAGGCCAAAAACAGCTCTTTGTGACAAAAAGAACAGGTAATGCTTTATATTATGACCATGTTATTCTGTAATATTTCACTTTATTACCTTAATCCTAGCCTCAGTCCTAACATTAAACTCGTCATTATTATTACTGTGTAACAGAAAAAAATGACACATAATTACCTCATTGATTGCACAGCCATTTCAAGAAACTGTTGCTCGGTTGATAGAAAGAGGGGGATGCATTATCAATGCTAAAACAGGATTTATTAGTGAGGTGGGTAACACAATGGAAGCGTCCAGGGCTGTATGACTCACTGCTGTTGTCCCTGTACTGTGTAGACAGAGATTCATTTGCAGTGTTTTATTGACACGTTATCTGTGTTGGTTTAGAAAGGAGCTGCCTGCTGCAGCCATATATATCAGAGCCTCAATGGTATGGCATACTGATATACACGGATAAAAGGAATTATTAGCTGCTGTATTCGAACACCAGCTGCATCCGGTTATTTCTTTACTTCTTTTATCCCGTAGAAGATGCTTACTATGGAGTTGACTTCAGAGACTGTGTTGTTGAGTGCTGTAGAGAGAAGGGCTGTCTAAGGCAAGGGAGTTGAGTGTGAATGAGTCCAGATCAAAGTGATAAAACACATCAATATTCTGAGGAGATGAGAGCGAGAGAAAGAGACAGAGACAGATAAAAAAAAAAGAGAGGGGACCTCAGTCTGCTGAGAGTGAAAACAAGCCAATGCAGGAAAAGCAATTATTCAAGACACAGATGAAAAAAAAACCAACAAGCTTCAGTCTCCCGATGTTAAATAAACCCACAAGAGATTGCACAGCGCTTTTTAAATGACAATGTCTTCATTCTGCTATGGAAAACTTATTCTGAGCAGAAGTAGTTTCCCGAGCTTGGATTTACAATGCAATTTATTTTCTTATTTTTTCACTCAAGTTATTAGCAGCCCTTTCACTTTTCCTGCAGTACTTCCACCATTCCCACTGAAGTATCTAATTAGTATTTGCAAATTAAAACATCCCCACCTAACAATTGAGAATGCCTACTGCTGAGATCCTGCTCTAAAAGCATTCATTATAGAAAAAGATTGAATATTATCATTCTTGGTAGCAAGCCTTGCCAAAGCACTCTAGATATTGTTGTTCGTCCAAAACCCTAGCATGGCTACACTTTACATTGCAGGTATGTTACCAGTTATTACTTGAAAACACATAACAACTGCTGGCATCTTTCATTTTTCAATCAAGCTCGCTGTTGCATTGCACCTACACTATTGCAATGATTTCCCACATCTGTGATCTGTCACGCTCGTCTGTTCTTTAGCGTGTGTTTACAATCCTTTACTGCTTCTTGTTAGGTGTTTAACGCAGTGAACTTTGATAACAGTTAGTCTTCTTTTCATCCAAAAAGCATGTGTTTTCCTCCTGCTTGGGGCAATACCAGTCTCCAGTCCCATTCATTTCTTGCTCTTATTTTGAAACTCCCAGGAAAGGTGCCTTGTGCCAATTGTCCAAAATTGCTTGTTGCTTTTTTGATGTGGGCTACAGTCCACTGAGAGTAACGAAAACAAATCCTATTTTATCTGCATTGGCTGTCTGTCACTCAAGGGATTAGCATTTGAACAAAGAAGTTCTGCCTGAATAGTATTTGCTTCTAATTTCCCAAACCAAGGTATTTTTTTTAACTCTTTACCATTGTAAATCACTTCTCCTGTTTTACGGTCTGTTTCCCAGCTAAATAGAGCTAGTCTACTAGTACTTAATACCAAGCATTTCCAACTCCAAGGTAAACCTGAGTTAACCCCATGCCTCTGATTGCATCACAATCGAAGAAGAAAGGAGGTCTGGCACCTCAACTTTAGCACACATGTCTAACGTTACCAATAGCGTGCAAAACCAAGCTACTAAATATTCGGTGTAAGCTGAGTAGAGCAGTGCCTGACAGATCCAGGTATGTTTTTTACAGATACCTGCCAACATCCTACCAATTCTGACAAGCTGAGATGAAATTATACCCTAGGGAGCCAGCATCCGTTCCACTCCTTCTTCTCAAGACACCCAGCCTGGGCACGTCCCTCCAGCGTCTGCTTACCCCACTCTCCTACTATTTGGAACAATAAAGACAGATCTTACTGATTTGTAGTCCTTGTTTAAAGTGTGTCTCTTTAGTGGTGTCTGCACTTAATACTGTATATTAAGCACAGAATCACAGATGGATCTCATTTGCAGGGAGATTCTAGTTTTGCTCACTTTTGAATTTAATGAATCAGGTGAGTGGAAAGATTTTGGTCTAGCCTAGTGCAATGTTTCCTTTTACAGGCCAGAATAAAATCTATTGTAAATGTTTCTCAGTCAGTATGTGGTACCAACAGAAAATGGAGAATGAGTAATTCCACGCTCTCAGCCCTGTGCTCTCCTGTCTGTTTTTATTAAGACCTCATACACACAGACACACACTAAACACTGGAGATTGATGTCTGTTTGGTGGTTGGCTGCTTGGCTGGAGGGGCTGTGTGCTATGTAAGACTGACAGACTGGCATAGCCTGTTTCTTCGCTAAGAGGTCAGCTAAGGGTGGAAAGCAACAGAAGGATGTTTTAATTCACTTACAGGCACATGTGTATGTGTTTGGTTTGGAAATAGTGGCTGGATTTGGATTTCAGTCCTGTTTGTGAACATCTGTCCGGCACCTTCTTTACACACACACACACACACACACACACAAAGGTCAGTAACAAATGCACACAGCGTTCTGCTGCACTGTGTTTGTTGCTGGACTGTCACCAGCTGTGACTGCTTAGCACCCTTTTAATAGAGGGTATATATGAGCTATTCAGTTTCATTCCAAATTGAAGATGTCAATATCCACAATCTGGAAAAGGGATTAAATTGTAGGCACGGCAGATCAGACCAGACGTGAGCACACAGATCCCCACATGTCTAGTAATAAATAAGCATTTCTGTAATCCACAAACTGCTCTCTATTTGCATTGTGAATATTGCTGTGAATATGCATCCTGTTGTTCAAAGCACAAATGTCAGGTGATGTTGGTCACTTGGAACACGCGGGGAGTTCTGAGTAACATCTTTGTTTTTTGCTTTCTGTTTTACTTTACAAAACGTATATTTAAGGCCATATCCCCTTTTTAGGTGTTATTATTTGCTGTTGCTGCGGCCAGTGCTATTTGTTCTTTAGCCCTGCAAAACAATCTTCAAAAAAAAAAAGAAAAAATGTAACTTCGATAGCCACCAAAAATACCCAGCTTCTGAGGTTTGAACAGCGCAGAGTATACTCAATGCCGGTTCACTAAGTGTTAAAGTGCAAGTGTAAATTTCCTGATATCTTATTCTCTGTCGAACAGTTCCACACTCTGATAAGCACTAGAAGAGTGATTATCCTACCAGCCTTCCTCCACTGCCTGAATGTGTGTATCATCAGGGATATGCTGTGAACAAGAGAGGGTGAGCACTCGGGAGGAACTGCAGTCGTTAGGAAGCCAGGAGTCCTGCTGTCTTGACGAGTGCACTCCATTAAATGTTTTGCTTTGAAGAGCCACCGCAGTAAATTAAGTCTAATTTGAAGAACAAAATACTGCTAGCTTAAAACAGGTATGAATGTAATTAGCGCCACACTGATTTCACAGTGTAGAATACTCGAGTGATAATACAGTTTGATAGACAGAAAGATGTCAAGCACAGCAGGTCAGCTGAGTTCTTCTGCAGTTACTAATGTCACTACTTAATGTTTAACTGTTTCGTCTCTCCCCTCCCAGGAAGACACTAGGGGTATGAAGCTTGATAAAGCCCAGTGTCTTTTATAACATTTGCACTACTTACTGTTCCAATCTCGTGTATTGTGGCAAATTCCTTTTTTTTAACGTAATCACAATTTCTTTTTTTAAATTATTATTATTATTATTATTATTATTATTATTATTATTATTATTATTATTATTATTATTATTATTATTATTTAAACCTATTGAATGACTCTGGTTTGTTAAAATTCAATTTCTCTCAGTCACTGCAGATGTTGAAAACTGCAACAACAAAAAACAAAAAAAAAAAATGATGCTGAGTGACTACTGCCCACCTCTTAGATGTTGGAGTTCCACATCAGATGCTTTCCAGAAAACCCACTGGCTAAAACAAAACAGTGCCAAATAAAATAATAATAATTTTAAAAAATTAGACTGTATCTGCTGCATGATGAACAGCCACAAAAGGGTTGCTATGTGATTTGGAAACCTAAGTAATTCGTCTCTCACTAATTTGATTGTCATATTCATGTTGCTGTTATGCAAGTGATGACAGCCTGATATACCTGCGGTTAACATATTTTCATCTTTATTTAAGTGTCATTTTTCAGTATATCTGTGTTTTATCTTGCTCATCTCGTTGTAAAATATGTATTGGAGCAGCTGTGTAAATCTAGAGCTTCAGGCAGACGTGTCCCAGAGAGAACCACACCAGTGGCACGAGAAAGAGTCAATGTGACAAATACGTACAAGTTAGGGAGACAGTAAATTGAATTTAACTATACACTGTAACAGCTTGGAACATGCTGATCATAACACAGTGGGAAAAAAATGCATTCTGCAAGCAGTCTTGATTTATTCCAAACGTACAGTATCTATTTGAAAAGCATGCCATTTTAACAACTGCCTGGCTGCCTGGATGACAACAACATTCACTGGGCTTTAGGAAAGGCGTATGCAATAGTGTCATTTTTCATTTGTTTTTTATTTTCAAATACGAGTAACAAACTCATCTAGTGCTGTGTGTGGCCTCCACAAAACCTTGAACTGACATCAGTTGCTACACGAAGAATTCACCACAACTACTGTAATTCTGGCCTGATTGATTCTACTGTAAGACTTGTGTATTAGTATTTATTGAGGGAGGGCATGGTATTAGTAAAGGGGATAGTGCAGCAATTTAGTCTTGCTTACAAGTCTTACTCTTTTCTCTCTCACTCTCCTTTCCTGTAACCCCCTACATAAAAGTCAACCCCCAAAATACTTACGGGAAACCTATTTAATTCAAAGCTGTGATTTAATGATGTAGACACATATTTCAAACATAGCGTAACCAATACAAATGACTTATTTTATGCCCTACGCTACTTTTTTTATGCAGATCTGTGTGGTCAAGAGGTCAACCCAAAAAGTGCGTCAGAATGGTAGCAGCAGTTGCAATCAGAGGCGATTTTTTTTTTTTTTTTTTAAATAAACAAATGTGCTTGCACCATCCTGGTAGTTGTTCTTCATGCAGTGTTCTGGCAGCACTTCTGAGTAAAGCGTTAGCTTGAGATCACTGATGTTTCTTTCAGCACAGGGTCTGGGGGCTATTGTTTATTCTTTCTGATTCACAGTCATCCTTTACTTTCTGGCACCAATTGCCCAACATCAGTTCCAAAACACACCCACCCAAATAGAAAACAGATTTCAGGAATTTTGAGAAGTTACAGACTCAACAATCCACGCACATGTATCACATGCATCTGACAAATGTTTATGTCAAACTTGATTAAGGTTTGGGCTGGTAAAGCCAGGAGAGTGGTTTGCATGGCACGACCTCCAAAAACTAAAAATAAAAATTGAGATGAGATACTGTTTATTAAAAAAACAACTAGTAAGAAACAGCTTAGTCTTAACAGAGACACCAACACAATATGAGTTAGGGGGTCCTAATGAAGTGTCAAGGGAGTATAGGCGCAAATCACCAACCCTACACTAAAAATGTCCCGAGATGGCACTGTTAGTAGTTTTCCGGCACACTAACTCTTACATCACATTATCTCAGTGTGTGTTCAGGACCACCTTAGGCAGTTCTGATGAGTGTCTTAAGAATCCAGCCACTGTAGTAAAGCTTTCAAACTCATTTCCACAATATAATTTAGGTGCTTTCATCTTCACACTAACTAAACTGCCTGAGGGACAAGAGATTTTGAACATAATTGATAAGAAGAGAAATTACCTCATTAAAGTACTTTCCAGACCCTGTTTGTTCTTGGAATAGATTTTCTTCTTCCATTCTCCTAAATAGCTATAGAATTAATGCAGCTTATTGAGTAGTACATATCTACCAGCAACCCTTGTAGACTAAAGCACAGCATGAGAGTCTTTGATGGTGTACAGTAAATTGCTCTACACTCCAGTAATGCTGCAGTCCCTGTCAGCGTCGTACCAAGAGCTGCCTAGGTCAAACAGAGGTTTCAAACTATAGCTGGCAGTATTTATATGACTGCTCGGTACTTGCTATTCAACCTCCAAATCTATGTTGCATGGCAAACCAACAGAGAAAATTAAGGAGTCTTTTGTACTTTACCAGAATTTTGTACATGAGCATCAGCATTGATGATGCAAAAAAACAAGCAAGGGCACGATCCCAGTGTTCTCATAACTAGTTACTGCCATGGTCTCTGTAACTGACCTTAAATGCTGTATGCACGTGATGTACGTGTTTACCTTGTACAGACATACTGATCTTAATAATTCAGTGCCAAAATGGTTATTAATGATTGGACAAGTTCCAAGATTCAAAAACAGTTTGTAGTCCTTTTCAGCCTGCACCTAAGAGCTGGAAGTAATATCCCAAAGCAGCACAAGGAGAACTATCTGGAAAAAGAATACTTTCCCCAGCGGAAGAACACAGAATCTAAAATGCATCAAAAATACAAAATACTGCCAAAAGGTATTTTGTGGTTAACATTGCATTTAAATACACAATGGGATATATTCACTGTGTTTATTTTCTCAACGTCTAACTGCAAAACTATACCCAGAGTTTAGTTTTATTTTAGCTACTCGGTCCCCCTATGGTATTACTCACTCTCTATCTTTTCTTAATAAAGGTAACAGTTATTCAAATGAGCAATCTGTCTCAAGTGCAGTTTTGGATGTCAGTTCTACAGAAGGTAAGTCACTCGACTGACTGTCGAGTGAAACCTGCTGAATAATGTTACGTTAAGATATTGAATTACATACTGCTTTGTAGTTTGCCATACACTTAAAAAAAAAAAAAAAAAAACACCTGGCAAAATTGAAAAATTTGACATTTTGAAATCTACCATGAAATATTGTCTACTGCTACTATTATGTCTTCCAGTAGACTTTTTGCAATATCATTTTGTAGTTTCTTTAATTAAATGATGTTAAATAAAACCTCAAAATGATGTTCATTAAGTTTTTTTTATTATTATTATTTTTTTTTTTTTATTATGTCTCAATCCTAAAATTCTTGGGGATGCAACACTTTTGGCTATAGCTGAACATGGCCTGTTCTCTAAATAACAGGTAGACCCAACTTGAAACACAAAGGAGACAAGAAAATGAGCTTATTGGGTAAGGGGACATTGTGCAATCTGGTTTCTGGGAAATGGATCACCCTGACAGAAAACTATAGTATTAGATAAAGCATTGATCATCTGACTAAAGACTTGGAAAGATAAATGATGTCTAATTTAAACTCGGGGCAGAATGACTGCTGTTTAAGTAGAAACGCAATCCAATTAGAAATACAGCTTAATGCACTTTGGCAACAAAAAGACACAGGCTTTGTTTTGTTTTAAGATGATCCTGTCCTTTCTAACATAGATGAATAGGTGTTCTTTACCAAACAAAACTGAAATAAATGAAAGTGAAAATATGATATTCATTAAATTAAAGCTTTGTTCTTGTTTGTGTTCGTTTCCTTTTACATCTCTTTTTTTTATAGCTCTTTACTATTCATGAAATGTATTTTTGGGTGCATTCAAATGTAATTTATAGCAGCAGTATAAGATTGTAATCTGAATGATGAATTACAGGTGTGTAGTTATAAAGTATTGCATAAACACAACCTATTAAACATCTCCGGTGACCCTGTAATTAAACAATACACAACCACATGTCTAATTATAATTTTGTAATTAGCAAAATACAACTTAGTTAATTTCTAAAATATTTTCAGAAATTTAAAGCCTGACAACGCTTCTGGCTCAGAGTAGGACAATACTCTGTCACTCCCTCACCCTGCATCTCACTCTCTCTGTCTCTCTCTCTCTTTCACCCTCGCTCTGACTCTCACTCACTCTCCTCTCCCCTCTCATCTTCAAGTAGATTGCCTCTTGGTTGGGCAGGTTGAATTTCTTCTGCAGGTTGTCTTAAAGGACAGTCCTGGGTGGAGCGGGAAAACAATCGGTGAAACCACATTCAATTCATTACACCCTCCGGATCTCAACATGCGACGATCGCCTGTTATTTACACTCTGTGAACGGAAGAGCGTTGCTGTAAGTGTTGGACATTTTAATCAGTTGAAAAACTTTTGTCAGTTTATGATGTCAGGTTTGAAGGTGCCGCTATGAGACTATTGACTGCGAACAAGCGAATCCAACCTGACTTGTTCTTTATAGGTGATCAGTGAAAGTTCAGGAGTTGAAAGCATTGAGTCCTGTTTTTCAATTTTTTTTTAAATAATTAACCTATGTTCCTTTTTACCCACGGGCCAGTGAGTAACTCTGGGGACCTTTCAGTATAATTAGGTAAGACACGGGGCGGATAATCCTGCTTTATGAAAGAACAACCCCGGTTTATTATTTAAAGGACTCGAAGCTCTGGGGATACCCTAAGTAGCTTTACTCATTGTATCATTGTTGCTGCACTTTAGGGCAATATATTTAATACTCTTTACTTGCTTACATCCACAGAACCAAAAGTTAAAAGCTACAATAATTTAAAATGTGCACTGAATTATGGATGTAACATGTTCAATTATTTATTCTTAGCAGTTATATTTGGATCATTTGAACGTCAGTGAAGTGAGTAACGACGCAGTACGACAACTGTTCAAGCTTATACCATACATCGGCCCACATAGCTGAACAAAAAGAGCATTGACATGATTCATTTATTATTATCAGGACATATATATATACACACACACACAGCACACTCAGAGGTAGAATGGTACCCCAAAATGTTCTCCCTTTTCTAGGAAAGTAGTACAACTGGGCACAGGGAATTTGTTGCCGGATAACCTCAATCAGACTACTTGTGAGACGGATTGCTCATTAAAATCCTTTGCACTTTTTTTAAAGAGGAGATAATGATCTATTCAGGGATACCAATCTATTTAGTGAGAAAGTAGTCGGAGTGAAGTTATCCAGCAATATGTTCGCACACATTTCAAAACACACTGAACTTGGTATACCCTTGGTCACTGTAAATGTGTTATTCTTACTTGTGTAGAAGGGTTACAGCCTTTGTCTGGAAAGCTAGAACATGCACAAATGTACAAAGTAAAGACAATATGCATACTGTTTAAATTGTCAAACCTTATTAAAATAAAATATAAAGTGTTCCTGTGCTTGCAGGGTCGATATTAAATCTGATACTACGTATTCATCCTCCTAATTACAGCAAAACAGCATTTGCCTTTTCCTGTGGGACGAATCTAATTCACAAAATGAGGAGTATTTTTTTGTTGTTGTTACAAATAGCAAGAGGCTCCAGACGATTGTCTGTCTCTGTTCATTGGGCAGCTTGTGATGTAGCACAGAATACAAGGTGCCTGAAAGACTTGTGATGTGCTTCCCAAGCTTCTGTTGAAGCTGTTATTACCAGAATTGTTTCTCATTATGTGGTTTATTTAATGAGTTTGCATTACATCACTACCTGTCTGCCCAGGTTTGTGGGGCATTCATTGCACTGCCACCAGCTGAGGACACCTGGTATTGCATTTTTAAAAAAAAAAACTCTGAGATTTAAAGCAGACACTCTACCACCCCCAGGATAGCAGGTATAGCAAATGCAATTAAAAACGAGGACGCTTTCTCTATAGTATTGATGGAGGTAGGTCTGGCCAAGCATTCATTAAATAATATTGCTTTGCTCTTTGCACATTACAATAATTTAGACAGAAAAAAAAAACATATAATATATATATATATTTAACTGTAGTGATAATATAAATGTCGCCAATGGAAATGTTGCTTGAAACACAAAGCAATAATTTAGCGTTCTTTACGAACTCCAAGTGGCTCCATCGTGTGCAATGCGAATGTGTTTTCAAGCACAAATCATGAGCTGCCTTAGTGGGCTGAGAATTTGCTTCAGGATAGGGCTCCATAGGTGTTCACCATGGGATATAATGGGATAGGAATTAAAGCAGTGTTTAGTAACCTTTTGCATGGTAGTTAATAGAATTATCAAAGGCATTTTGTTCTATATCATCTTCTTACCATTGAAGAATGCAAGTCATTAGCATCGCCTGCCATGCATGGTTCAGTGGACTCTATGTGAAGGGTTTTATGTTGGCTTCCTCCTGTTCATTCCAGTAGCTCGCCAGTTTCGCTAGTTTCCGCCAGATTGCTTTGTGATGCAGACTGAGGTGAAAGATGAGACACTCATCTGTGACGGAACCTGAGCTACCTGGGGTTGAAAAAAAAAAGGAAGCTTAATACCTTGGTACCACAGTGTGGGATTGCTTCGCAAGATCAGCTCAATGTTCAGATGCATCTTTTTTATTTAATGCTCTCTTTATTGCGAGCTATTATCCTGAACAAAAATATAATCAGAGCACTTTGGGAAGACACCAAAAACAGAACAGATTTCAATAGTTTAATTCCATCTAGTCCCTTAAGGCTTATATCATATAATACTGACTGAGGCTTTTCTGCTATTTACACCTCCATCACAAAAACATAATTAATGTCTTTTAGTTCTTTTTGTGAAAGGATGCTTGGCTATGTAACGACATTCTTTCCAGGATGAACAAACCATAGCGGTCTGCATAAACTTGTTACACAAAGAGTCTGCTGTACAACTGCTTTCAGCATAATTCAGGACTGACCCACTGTTCTAATGGCTAAAAACACAATAAAAGTCTCACAATCCACTAAAACTACTGTATGAACAATTCATGATTACAATACAAATTTATTTTTATATAGCACCTTTCACACCATGGCATCCCAGAGCACAGTATAAAGTTAAAAACAAAACAATAGAGCTCTTACTGTATGTACAACATGCTCCAGCTACAACCAATTACATGAAAGCACATTTAAAAAAAGTACATTTTCAACTTGAACAAAAGAATCCAATGTTTCAGCCCTTCCTAATATCAATCGGAAGAGAGTTCCACAAACAAGGAGCACAACAGCAAAAAGCTCCGGCTCACAGTTGATTTAAAATTCTTTTTTTGGAACAACTTTTCCAATCTCCAAGAATGAATAGGAATGCATACAGTCAGTAGTTCTTAATAACCATACTATGCAAATGACTGTTCTGGTGTGACTTGATGGCTGTATACTTGTTATTCATCAGTCTTATACTTGGTAGAAGATGGACTTGAGAAATGCCTTTAATGCTACCCTGTAGTGACAACACAGTAACAGCTAATTCAGCAGTGATCCTGGCTTTGATTATGGCAGCACCTCGTCTGGCAAACTAAATCCTACTCAAAGTGTTTCTCCTCTTCTTAGCAGCCAGACCAGCGTTCCCTCTTTAAATGAGTGATGCACTGTATAGTGGAATCCATGTCCAAATGATAGTTGTGCATTTCCCATGCAGCCCATCAATGTCATGTACATGAGATTACAGTTTTCTGCTTATGGGTTGTTTTTGTTTCTGTGCAATTACATTCCCAGGGATTTGTTTACTGCCCTGGCGGGACAATAAAGGTCGTAGGTTTAAACAGAAACTCCCCAGGCCTTTCCCCTTTTCCCATTGAATTGTGTGGATAACACACCTCCGCACTAGGCTGAAGGCTGTCACACCCAGTCTATCCCCAGTGTAGACATGTACAGGAGCTTCTCCCACAGTCTCTACAGAGTAAACAGAGGCTTATTGCAGACAAATGTAACCATGGGAGGAGTGGAGTGTCTACTCCAAATACAGCTCCCTGCCAAAGTAATGTGAACTCCACGTCTGTAGGGTGGGGATTTGATGCATCAGTAGCTTGGTGAGAATTATGTTATTTTATTTATTTTAACCAGGATCACCCTTGAGATAAAACCGTCTTGTCTTTACACAAGCTTGTTTCACAGGCTACTTGCAAAATGGCCACCACAGAAGAGCATCTAGCAGTTGTTTAAACCCGCAGACAAGATTTACAGCAAACCTTTGTCTTTAGAACTTTACAGTTGTCAGTCCCTGAACCAGCAAAAATATACAGGAAAACCACACCTCTGACTGGCAATGCTGTGTTGCTGGAATTTCCCATCAGCGATGGGAGACTCAGAATGGACAGCCCCAGCTGCCCTCACCTTCACAGACAGACTGGAACCTCACAAGCAAGCCTGCAACTAAGCAATGCATTCTTGTACTGTTGCTTCTCTTTACCAGCTAAAGGACGCAGTGCCCTCTGCTGGAGGCCAGATCCATTACCATTCATTTAGAATATGTCAATGGCAAAAAAAATATTTAATAATATTTTGTGAGGTCCACATCTAAATTCCCAAGCTGTACTGGGATTAGAGAAGAAATATCAGTAAGTACAGCCATTACTTTAATTTCTGTTTTTATCAAATTCTGTACTAGATTTGTGTGTGTGTGCGCGAAGTGCTTTGGGATCTATGCGAAGGCGCTATAGAAATGCAAACTGTTGTTGTTGTTGTAATTGTACTCAAAGGTCTAGAGAGGTGTTTGTAGGATAGAGCTGTTTCTTAATGCATTGATTATTGTTTATATATTCAGAACATCATTACATTATGGTGAGTATCATTTAATTATTTTAATTATTGCTGGAGATGTGTTCCCACAGTGAGATATCAGGGTAATGACTCTCTGAGAAGATATGGACTGATTCATTTCTAGCCAAACCACAGCCAGTTTCTGTAACCATTTATACGCTCATAAACCATTTTAAGGAAGTTGATGAGTAGTCATAAAATTTATATGGAGAATGTCTGCCAAAATGGAACATCCACATGATCTGATCATGCAAAAACTATTTGCTTTTAATCTCCGGCAGAAAAACATCATTTAGTGATTCTCTGTGCATCAAAATGTCTAATTCACAGAGGTTTTCTTGGCATAGGTGTTGTCTTAATTTCTTGTTTTCAAAGAGTATCAGCAAAAAGCTGAAGCAAGAAAACTCTTGAAAATCGGCATTTGGGTCCAATTCATCTTGACTTCATTCCCACCAAGCTGGAGCTACTTCATTCCTTCATTGATCAAGATGAACATAGTTGCCAACAGTGTTAAAACTCAAACGTGAATGAGCTTATTGTCACTGTAGCAGGGAGAGATCTGTGCTGACTCTGCTGGCGCGTTCACAGGGCTGCAGGAAGAGGGAGGCAGTCGTCCAACAACCGTCTGTGAGTCATGGCAGTGGCACGGGGAGGTGGGAAAGTGGATGTGTGGACTTTCCCCCTCTCTGAATGGCTGAGAGGCGAGATTGTTGGTCCTATAAAGTAACGCTCTGCTGTTTCCTCAGGTCTGCCCTTATAGACGCGCTGAGAGTGCGGAAACGCTGGTCGCGGACCGAGAACCAGCCGGGAGAGAAAAAGACACAACAAAAGTGTCACAGCGAGACAGTGAGGGCAGGGAACCCTTGGGCAGACCCCTTAAAAGTATAACAGAGCAGGCTAGGTAGCTGGCAGCGTAGGACGGAGATCCGGGTCGCACGGGCAGCGGCGACCGGGATATTGCTGCAGAGTGCAGCACCTTTTATTTGTAGTTTTATTATTGTGTTATTTTTCCCTTGTTATTTTTGCCTTCTGTATTCATTGTTATTTCTATGAGCACCTGCAAGGGCACCAGTATTGTGTACCATTGCTTGGTATGCCCGTGGTTCTGTTTACCATCGTTGGTAAATCACACCACG
This sequence comes from Polyodon spathula, assembly GCF_017654505.1. Taxonomy (NCBI): domain Eukaryota; kingdom Metazoa; phylum Chordata; class Actinopteri; order Acipenseriformes; family Polyodontidae; genus Polyodon; species Polyodon spathula. The sequence continues at coordinate 24,023,722 of NC_054556.1, read as the reverse complement.
GACCCACAGCACCATCTGCAGGATAAACTTAAAAACAGCACCCCGAAAATAAAACTGGGCACCTGTGCGGTGTTGCCAAATCCACCTGTCTGTCTCCTGCGTCAGTGAATTACCCACCACCCTTCCACAGTCACTCTCTTGAGTGTGGACATTTGGTGTTGATTTACTAATTTAGTTCAGATATGTTTACTTCTCCAGGTTCAGGTAAAATGCTAAGAAGACCTTTCTGAAGTTGCCTTATGCGTGGCAGGGTTCTGTCTTGAAGCAGCCCTGGCCTAACTAGCTGTATGGCCTCTTCTTCGTTTCTTGCGTGTGTCTCGCAGCCTTTAAAGAGTCTCAGGTTTTGGAAGAGTGGCAGTTATAGATCAGCAATGGTGCAGAAGATAGAGACTGACAAAAGGATCCACCCCTGCTTATTTAAATTAGGTACTCCATTCGTACTTGTCTGGTTATGATAAGTGTGTTGGCAAAAAATGCTGCCACTGCATTAATAGCCGTCATTTCCATTAATCAGAAAGACAAGGTACAGTTTTGGTTTTTTTTTTAAATCCACTAATGAAAACTTGACAGTAAATTAATCTCTTTTGCAGTGCTGCTTCCTGTTTTGCATCAAATCTGCCAGGGATCTGCCAATGAAATCCTTGCCAAGCGTCTGCCTAGCAGCAAAACTTGCAGGGTCTTGTCTTCTGGAATTGCATATGTTTAGAAGTCAGTATTTCACTTAAGGGTGTGTTACTACCACAGCAAGGCACTGTTAATGCTTTCATTACAGTGATACGTATATTACCACTCTGTGGGGCATGTACCTGAGACCTTGTGCGTGTAAGCTGTGCAGACAGGTGGAAGAAAGTTACAGTTTGATTTATATAAAATGTTTGATTACCTGGATAACACCCTGAAAGGGAATGCATCAGGGTGTAATGTGTATGCAATTTACACACTGTGATACCAATCTATTGTGATATGCTTTACAATTGAACAAGACCTCGACAAAACCCTGTACTTGACTTGTCACTGCTGGTTTTGAGAGCTGTTGTGGGGTAAAATAATTTTGAAGAGAAATGCTGCACATACTGTAAGTATGTGTGGGGTTAGTAATAACTTTAGCACAGGAAATGAGCTTGGACAGGAAACAAACTTTTAAACCAAGTTAAAAACAAGTTTTTAAACAACTTGATGGCTGGAAGGAGCAATTAAAGCACATTACACAGTTATTTTTCCACGTTACACAAGGATTTTTCTCTTAAGTAAAGGTGAAAATGGAAGTAAGGTTGTTTTTTAAGGCTTGGTTTTTATTAGCCCATTGAAAAACAAAACAAAAACCACAACACTGTGATGTTTTTGTTTAAGTTTAGCAGAAGGTTTGTAAAATGTGGTGAGTGTGTCCTTGTATATTTTGAGCCAAATGCATCACAGTTGGTGCTCAACAGTGAGCCATTAAGAAACCTGCCAAGGAGTTCTTCTGTATAAAATTGTCATGAAAACAAATTCACCTCCTGACTGGCTGACTTACAAACCATCACAAAACAAAGCCAAAGCTCTGTGATGCCAAAAGCAATTATTATTTTAACACTCTAGGATGACCGAATACAACACTCCGTGAAATAACCAAGAACCGTTTTACCTCTTATTTTATTGTCTAAAATGAAAGATCGGGCAACCTTATAATTACAGATGAAAGAACCGTCGAGTCTAAATGGAATCTGTTTTCAGAATAATCAGCATTATGCGACTAGATGAGTTTCTCTATTGAAAACTTGTTTCACCACAATGTATAATAACAGGAGCTGGTCAAAAACTTCAGATACATCAGACACGCTGGAGGGATAGGTTTCAGCCTTTCCTTTAGGAAGATATAATCCTTTAACGGTCAAGCTTTGTACTCTTTCAAACACGTCAAAAACCCTCCCCTTGTTCCCTTTACACTAGCTCTAACCTGATCGTTCACCAGGAGGTACTCCAGACATCTGTCATGCACATGGTAATTTGTGTTGAAAGGCAAGAATATGGATTTAGAGGGGATTTCAGACTGGATTAGATGTACCATCCAACGCAATTTTAAGTTGCTATGATTTATTGCTCAGTGTATCAAACAGCTGGCAGGCTTAGAAACACGTCAGATTCAAATGAGTAATGACATCAAGTGTCACAGAGTTGTTCAAATTTGTGCAGATTTACCATTCCCAAAGTACTGGATAACAACAGTTTTGACTGTGGAAAAAGAATATATTTTTTAAAATAAGCAAAATGAATATAGGTGAATATTTAGTCTTGTATAAACAGGGTGGTACAAACTAAAGGTGATACCTGTCTTGGTAATTATAATTGCAGAAACACACTTTGCTATGGTAGTAAATTAATAACATTCATGGTGCCTTTGCACTTGATGGATATCTTATTACTGACCAAGAGCTGACAATTATTTATTAGGGATACTGAGATATTTCTTAAGCAATCGGTCTAGTGTGGTTAAAGTTCAGCACATGTCCCACATCAAGCACCACAAACCAACTGGTGTGACTCAATACGCTTTGGAGCCTCTGTATGCTCCTTCCATATGGGAACCAAAACAAAACATTTTCTCGTTGTGTCTCGGTTATTACAGTCCCTCAACTAGGGCTTGGTAATCAAGTGGAGGATTTAGAACAGCTTTTTGTTAGTTGTTGTTTAATAACGAGATGAAAGGAAATGCAAGTCAATACACAGACGTCATTTCAAATGGCAGAAGGATGTTCTTGCATCCTAAATTAGTTCGTAACACAACATTTATTCAAATTTAAGAAATGTGTCTGCCCCTAGTGTGCATGGAAAAATTCATTTCAGTTCATATTTTCACCTGCTTTTTTACCCAAAATAACCTGAAATAACAGCACTCACACGCAAGTGTTTCTACCACTTTATTGGTAAAATGAACACGAGCCCTCACAAATGCTGGAACATGCTTTTCCTTTTAAAGAATTTCCATTGGACTTTAATGGTCAGCATCCAGTCATTGACGAAGAGTGTTTTACATGAGGATGTGTGGGCATGCCCTTTGGGGGGATGGTACTGGGGGTCTCGCGGGCGCGATGGTCTGGCCGCGTTGTTCTGGTAGAGCTCGATTCATTTGCCGACTTTCTGGGCCTTCTGAGCGGACTTGGTGACCTTGCCAGCGCCGCCAATCTTCTTCTCCACACTCTTAATGACCCCCACCGCCACTGTCTGCCTCATGTCCCTCACTGCGAAGCGCCCTGCCAACGGGAACACAACACGACTGATTTCCTCATACATTTACTATCCCTCTCGCTGGATAGTATCACCTTAGTGTGGGAGCAGTTACTTCAAGCATAACAACAATTCACAACTGAAGCCAGCACATCTCGCATTT
>NC_054556.1:23707855-23715355 GCF_017654505.1 Polyodon spathula | reverse complement strand
TGGGTCTGCACTAAGTTTCCTCCGGCAGCACTCCCCACTGACTGATTGTTCATACCACCGTGCAGACCCATCATATTAGTTTGGATAACGTTTGGGTGGCCATGTGGACCTTGCATCTGATTAGCCGAAGTAGACGGCTGGCCTCCTGGGCACAAGAGATAGAGAGAGGAAGGGAAAAAAAAAAAAAAAAATACAGTTACTTTAACTAATCATCCAATACAGAAATATTTTACTCAATGCGGCGGACTCACAAATTCTTCTTTCTTTATTTTTAAGTAATATGTGCAAGTCATTATAAGCTGATCTATACAAAAACCGAGGAGTGTAAAGTGATTAGAGTCGGAAGTATTACACGTCCCAGGTCAACCACCAATTAGCTAGTATAAACCCAGACTTCATATCCTATTATCTGCCTTGTCTTGTTTGAATCTTTTGATTTAGAGGACAGGACAGGTAACACACCTGCATGCTGAATGCTCAGACTGCTCTGCAGCTGAGGGTTGCTGTTGCTGACTGGCGTCCCAGCAGTGCTGGGGGGGCCCTGGCCCGGGAGGAAGGTCTGATTGCCTTGTGCATTGGGGAACCCCATAGGCAGCCGTTTAGGGATACCTGCAGAGGGGAGAGGAACAATCAGTCAGGTCCTTTAGATAAACACAACAGAATGTACTCCAGTGCTGTACAAGCTATTAGCATTATCTAATTTTCAGTACTGCTTCAGTAACCTCTGTTAGTCATACATCAGAAGTTCACAAACAACTTGATAAACCAAGTAATAACAAAGCAAGTAAAATCATAGCAATGTCTAAAAATACGGAACACTTAGACCCTAAAAGAGTTACTGTACACAGACAGATAATGTCAACATTTTAGAGTGGGACAATTACAAAACATGTAAAAGTGACAAGTCATTACTCGGAACACCTTCACTACAAACAAACAGGTAAAATCACCTCCTATGCCAGAATGAGGGACCTGAGACACCTGGCTCTGTTGTGACATCACCATGAAGCTGGGCTGCATGTTACCCTGCTGTCCCATCACAGCCCGCCCAGGGGAGCCACCAGCCTGTGGGAACCCCTGGGGACCGGAGGGACGGGGGCCCAGTTGAGCCTGGTTCTGTCCCATGTTGGGGGGTGTCCCAGGAGAGCCCTGTTGAAAGGGGGATGGGGAGGAGGCTGGCGACTTGGCAGAGAGATGAGACTGAGGTGGTGCAGAGGGAGGGGGGCCCCTCACTCCAGGAGGCCCCTGGAGGACCTTTGGCTGTGGGGCTGAAAATTGGCCATTCCCAGGTGGCTGTCCCATTGGGTTAAATACCTGGCCAGCCTGCTGGCTTCCAAAGGGATAGGGGGGAGGTGGGTGGCTAGGGGTCTGAATTGTTGCCAAGGAAGGCCGGGGTGCCATATGCCCAGGTTGGGGCCCTTTCTTCCAACCAGCTCCAAGGGGGCCTTGGGCAGGGGGTGGCTGGAGAGCCCCCGAGGGAAGCTGGTTCCAGCCGGCAGGGATGGGAATCTGGGTAGGTGGGGTGAATGGCGCGCGAGCGCCCCCCAGTGCAGGGTGTGGGGTTTGTTGTTGCTGCTGCTGCTGCTGCTGCTGCTGTTGTTGTTGTTGTTGCTGCTGCTGCTGCTGCTGCTGAAGCTGCTGCAGGGTCACTGGGTTAAGCTGCCTGCTATTCTGCATTGCCTGCATTGCTTGCATGGGGTGAGTCTGAGGCTGCATGGAGACTGATGAGTGTGCAGGCTGCAGCTGCTGCTGCTGCTGCTGTTGCTGCTGCATATTTAAATTTGATAGCATGGGGTCCAATGAATCTGGGAGGAAAACAAAAAAGGCACAAGGAATGAACAAAATGTAATGTGTTTAGTTATGAAATGACACAATATTCTTTAAGATGTGTGACCTCTGTTTTCCAGAGAGCCTTACCTGTTTGTGAGGGTGGGCGTGGTGTCCTGACATTCATCTGTGGGTTACCTCCTGATGCAACCATAGACGCAGAGGGATTGTTCATTCTGACAGTGCCTGTAAGCATAGGAAGTGCAACATTGAAATCCAACGTACTGCGGCAAGGAAACACGATTTCAAATAGTATTGTTAATGTTGGACAACAAAAAGAAACAACGCCCTTACATTTACATCCTAAAATTGCTCAGACAACTCAGACTTGCGCCACCGAGGCTTGCTGTGTTCCCATTACACTATGCTACTTTTTAACATCTAAATAAACAAACTAAAATTATTTTAGGGTTATTTGTGCTGTCAGTTTTATTATTTCTATATAGAATTAGGTCACCAAATAGAACGGCATAGCATAGCTGAGCTACAGTTCAACATTAGACAAAAGACCCCTTCAAGGTATAAATAGACTAAAGCCCTGTTCACACTTGTATCGGTATGACACTAGTACAGTTTGTTTTGGTATAGAATATACCTGTACAAAACCACTTTCTGTCCAAACTCCCTTTTCAATACCAGTACAGTACCGATACAGTTGCGATATACCTGTCCACATTCATGTATGTTTAAATCAAGAGTGTTTTAGAACGGCACTGCTCTGCAGTACGCTTTACCTCACAGTCATCATCACTTATTTTGTGGAAATAATTTTGTCACTAATTTTTGGCATTTTTGGTGTCGCCATGATAAAGGTATTGCAGCTCACTGTAAAATGTAAAGCTGTTTAAAGTATTTAAACTGTAAAGCAAGACGTGCTCGTGCTTCAGAATATTAACTTAACTGTACCGATACCATGTCGGTTTACCTGTCCACACTTAAGCTGTTCCGAGTCGTATCAAAACAGTAGCGGTACAAAACCTGCTCTTTGAGTTTTGTACCGGTACAGTTGTATCGGTACGACACCAATAAGAACTCACTCCAGTCTGGACAGATGTTTCGGTACGGTTCGCAATGATACCGGTATAAAAATGCTAGAGTGAACAGGGCATAAGTGTGCCCTGAAAAAAAAAGTATTCAAACTGAGAATGTGTTTGTTTTACCTGGACCTGGCTGCACTGGGAAGCCCACCTCCATTCTCATCTGATTGGCTGGTCCCATGGGCCCATTGACTCTGACCTCTTGACCCCTGTTCTGCACTAAAGCCACATTTATGGCACCTTCACCTAAACAATCGGATTATATGAAGGCCGATGTTTACACTATATTTAAAAACACAAAACATATTGCAATTTCTTAACTGAAGTAAATTCATGCAAAAGAATGTATTGTCTTTCATAACTATCTATGACAGGTCTCAATCTATAATAAAACATGTTCACTCTTACATACTTCACAGCAAAGACAAAATGTACAGGTTATCCTTGAGCTCCTTAAACTTTGTTCTATTTGGAAGCCCAAAATCAAAACATGTTTTAGCAGCAGTGTTGCCCATCCACAAAATGTAGTAGCCACAGACAGTTGTTTCAAAGTATTTGCAAGGCAGCGTATACCTTCGATCTGCACAGAGAGGATTCCTAGTTCTCGTAGCTGCTGTTGGTTGTTCTGGGCGAGCAGGCGTAGACGGTCCGCCGCATCTCTGGGGATATTAAAGGTGACCCGCACGCTGTTCCAGGGCTCCACCTGCTGTGGGCTCAGTCTGTCATAGCCTTACAATGGAAAACAAAAGTTCAGGGAAAGTGAAAAAGTACCTCGGCCAACAAGGACAAAGCTGTAGTTAAGTCCTCTACCAACACACCTGCACTCTTAAAATATTCGTTAGAAAAGAGATACACAAATGGTAAACTTAACATGGTACAACTTTGCACTCTCTGACTGAAAGGGATATAAGCCATACTAACTAAGCAGCTCAGTTTTTTTTTTTGTTTTTGTTTTGTTTTGGTACCCTCTCACCCAGATGGTGGCACAAGATGAAAGCACCAGACTTTCACCTCTAAAAGCCTGGGTCCAAATCTATCTTAGATTACAAGTGGTTTGAATTTGGTGGTCTAAGCTTAGCTCCCAGTGGACAGCAGCTACCTTAGGTCACAGGTTGAATGGGCATTGACAGTGAACTGCCCCAGCGGTCCCTTCAGGCTAATAGGGCAAAAAAGACGTTTCCATGCAAGGACAACAAAAAAAAAAAAAGGTTTTTAAAATGATTATCCCCAAATTTGCAAGCACATTCCCGTTTCTTTGGAATTAATGCTCCTGCACAGAAATGTGGATATGCTCAGTCTCCATGGTTTTCAATCTAGTACCTTTCATGAGCACCAAAATCAAAACACAACACAACAAAAGGTATTTATACCCAGTTGAAGCATGTCAGGTACGCTCTCTAAGATCCTGTCCAGCTTGGCTTGGAAGTCCTTGTCCTCAATGTTGCCCTGGAAGGAGATGAAGATAGTGGAGTCGTCCTCATGTTGGTTCTGCTGGGTTGAGATGTCATCCTCCTCCTCCTCCTCCTCAAGCCCCGAGTCCTGCTCTGTGTCTGGGTTGACCATGGCTGCTGGCCACACCGTGATGACCTCTTGGGCCTGCAAGTCTGCCATTGCTCCCACTGTACAGCGGCTTGGCGGAGTCACTTACTCACCTTGGGAAAACAAGATACTTTATAGGGTTTGAGATATTTATTCTGTTCATGTCAGGCCACAAAACCTGAAAGGCAGCTCAATATTTTGGACCCTGTTTTTGTAATTTCATTATATTTTATAAAACAGAGACAGGAAGCATTCAGTTTACGCTGAAACTACTGGCAACAAAACAGATTTTTTTTTTTTTTTAATAAAACCTAAAGATCATTCATTTAGTTATTTATTTTATACATTTTTAAATCTCAGTAATCCACATTAGGGTAAACAAAAGCTGTTGTCTGACGCGTAATACATTTCAATCTAATTCTGACAGACGTACGCTACGGTAATAAGTATTTATATTAGATGCATGTAAATATTATATACCTCTGTTGTCTGGCAACTATTAGTTATTTTAATCGATTACTCTTGTAAATATTGCATAGACGTATTGCAATACTGAACCCCACCAACGTAACTTACATGCTTCCATGTCAAACAAACTGGGTGATGTAAACCGTATTTACTGTACTACAGTTTTTTTGTTTTCTACCGCTGCTGTTCGGGAAAAACTGATCAAACGGCTTTGTTACAAAGACCAGCGCGTCACGTTGTGTCTGTAACTGTACATTTAACAGGTAGACTAGCTAGTAATAAGAACAAAAAATGCGGAGCTCGCTTGCCCTAGCAACTGTGGAGAAAAATGACCCCCTCTTCCTTGGCAGACAACTGCTTGCATGATTCCAGCACACGGGTATTTAATTGCTGTGTAAATACTAATGCTGGTATGGCATAAGTAGTTATCACCCCTCATCTCAATTTAGGCTTGGCCGACTTTCTTTCGCAGAATACGGTACGACTCCGTGAGATTCTGGTTTCCGATAAATACGGCAACACTGCCGTCATCCACAGGCCCTGTATAATACTTTAGCCATGGATACCGGTTCCGAAAGCGAACCTCTGCCCCCAGCCTGAACTACGATTCTCTTGTTCCCGGTTTCACTATTTTGTTTTATTTATTTATTTTAACTCGAACAAAATAAATACAAACAAGTTATTCCAATCATTACCTGTTCACTCCATCCGAAACAAACCTTGCTGCTCAGTATTAAAAAAAAAAAAAAAAAAAAAAAAAAAAAAAAACAGGACGTGTCTGGCAACCCTGACAACAACACAGGGGGAGGAGGGGAAACACACTGGAGAGCTTCTTCGTATTCTCAAACGTGCGCTAAGCACTTCGCTCTGAAGAATGTATTTACGCTACGCAAAAAGCGTGAAAGGTCGCTGTTGCCTTTACTGTGTCGCTTCCACTCGTGTGACGTCAGGTTTCTAACGTAGGCGCGCTTGGGCGAACGAACCCTACTCTGCGCCAGCACTGCTAACCTACCCTGTACGAACAAGAAACTACATTGGCTTTGAGGTTGTGAGAAAACGAGTAACGTGAAACACGATTCGGTGAGAGCAAGGCCAATTACAGTAAGTGTGTAATAATATTAGCGTGTGTAAACTGTTGAATATTTCAATAAATAAAACATTGAAACATATTCTGTGGCTAGCCTAGCCTGAAAAGCGTACTGTACCATGGGAAAAGCACAGCAAAGTGAATGTGTAAATAAATATAAAGGTAAAGCGAAGGGAGTCGTGGCCACTTAACAGGGTGATTAGAAAGTAACAAGAACGCACTATATAAATTCTTGACTGTATTGTGCTGATTTATTTAGATTTTGGAATACCCCCCCCTCCAAAATAAATAAATAAATAAATAAATAAATTCTTGCAGATCTTGCAGTGCAGAGGCAGGCATCCTTACCTTTAAACGGTTAGTCGTGTGCTGGCAAACACATTGATGTTCACGTGCGAAAAAATGATTTACAGAAACATCTTGAATTATTATTATTTTATTTTTTTACTTTATTGTAAAAACAAACAAACAAAAAATCTATCGGACAGGAGATAAACATTTTAGTTTATGGCAACACAAACGAGTATTATATCAAAATTGTAGGTCACAAAATCCATCTGTCAGTGTCAACTTTATTCAAAACGTTAAACTTCACCCACTTGCCCGAATCAAAAGACCCAAGCTCTAACGCAAAATCAAATCTCTTAAACACCTTCAGTGGGATTGGTCAGCCAATGCATATAACTTCCCATGCAAGAAAGGGCAAGTGGATTATTACATTTGTCAAGGCATCAATAACAAACTGTTTTATAACCGCAGTGGGCTACTTCACCAGACTCTTTACACACACATTCAAGCCTAATGCAATGTTAAAACCTTTATTGTAATTTGGTACACATCTTGTGGGAGCAGACTGTCAGTATTGCGCAGTGAATCTCATATACAGTAGTATAGTATATAGCAATGTTTCTCAAATTACCTGTTGTCAACGCTACATATCTTTTTGTTCTTTTGTTTTTGCAAAACATCATATTTTTGTCTCCAGTTTATTATTAGAAGGGCCTGAGAATTAAGGTCCAGTCAGAGTTGAAATGAGCTGCTGTTTTTTTTTTTTTTAAATGAGAAACACTTTGGTTTTATTTTATAAATAAATGAAAAAAAATGTTGAAGTGCGTACGTTTGTATTTTTTTTTTTCTTATACTATACTTAGTATTATTCTGCCTACAGAACAATGTATTCGGCAACTTGTACCAGCGGCAGTCTAAAACCTCCAACCTCTGGAAGATGCATCAGTTTCATAAGGATGACCACTTTTGTTTGGAAAAGTATCCATATCCCACAAGAAACCAACCAACTAGAATTACTGTATTTTCTACCAAATGCCGCAATACAGAGTTTGTTAATCTACGACCTTAATGCTTTTCCTTTCATAGAATCCTGCAACTTGGATAAAAATTAAAAAATAAAACAGTTTTGATAAATAAGCAGTTAAACAATGACTATATCCTTGGATTTTTCCTTTGTTTCTGATTGATGGAAACGTACCATAGAAGCTACTTCCTCTATAGACAAAGACTGGTATATATATTTACTATAAATAC